>NW_026623631.1:63829-90727 GCF_030028575.1 Malurus melanocephalus
ACCTGCAGACCTGATCCCTGAGGCTGGAGGACACCTACATTTTAGTGTTTCTGCTGCAGGTGGCACTCCTGTTCCTTCTCTTTGCACCGTCCCAAATCTGAAGTGATGAGTTATTTGCTATGGTCCAAAGGGCAGCAGAAAAGCCTGACCAAATTTAACTAAACCAGAAGGGCACAAAAAGGATTTTGAACAAAATGTGAGTGGCTTGCTTGCCCTGCCCATCCCTTCTCAATTACCKAGAGCAAATAACTTTCGTGTAATGCCTACGGGGGAGAGGCGTGGGGAGAAATCAGAAAAGTCTTTTTTTGGCAAAAAACAGCGAGCTTCGGGCGAAAAAAAGCAAACGGATTGCAGAGTGTTTGCACAAACACGGGGTGTGCTTGGCTGATTCAGACTCCAGGACTGGTCTGGCAGCTGACCCTGGGCAGGAGTGGTCTGGCACTCCGGGCTTTGTGCCAGGGGATCTTTCACTCTTAATGTCCATCCCCTTCCCCTGCCTTTGTGGGGCAGCTCTCCAAAGTGCCAGGCCCCCAAAGGAACATCTACCAGCAGCTCTGTCCTCACCTCCTTGACTTAGGACTGAGGATTTTCCCTCTTGGCACCATCCAGTGGTTCCTCTCCCCCAGCCTGGWGTGCTGGAGGGGCAGAGCAGGAGATCCCAGAGCCCATCACAGGGGTGATGTCTGTAGGGTGGCCAAGGGCAGTTTTCCCAGCCAAAATCTGGATTAATTCCTTAAAATCCATGTGGAGCTTTGTTTTCCCTTGAGAGCTCTGGTGGGGTAGGAGGAGGAGGGCAGCAGCAATTAGCAGAGCAATGCAATTATCAGGTAAAAGGRGAGATGTGGTGGGGTTTCTTCCCCCACCCCAAATAACAGAGTTTGGGTGGGTCCCACCTGAACAAAGCTGCCCATCAGAGCACAGATGATTAAAAAATAACAACAAAACTTGAAAACTGGGTTGAAGAAGCTGAGATGTTTCGAGGTTTTATCCGAGGGAATGTTAAGACATGACCCAGCCATGGCCCAAAAGTAACAACAGCAGGCAGAACAGTTCTTTAATCTGAGGGGAAGAATATAAGTAAAATTCAAAGGCAGGAAATGTAAGCGACATAAATCCAATTGGGAAATAAAGCATGTGGAATGTGTTCAGTGGCTACCCTGGGCAGAAACAGGAGGGTGCAAGTGAAATKTATTTCTTGTCTTTGTGCAACGCCAGATGCACCAATCTAAAAAGCCCATAATAGTCTTCCTGCACTTTAACTTGATTCCATGCAGTACAGGAAGAGTAAACAGAGAGGAAAAGTATAAGGATTKAGTTGATGGAAATTTACTTTTGACTGATTGAAACTGAGGTGACATAAAGCAGATGGAATTTTTTCTCACCAGTGCTAGCTTAAGGAAATGAAGCCTTTCATGATGATCCAATTTTTTTTTTATTAATTTTCATACAAGGAACGCAAAATATTGTGGCTGTGAAAGAGCTGAATATGAAGCAGAAATAAAATATGTACATAAACCGGGATAACTGACAGGCTTAATACATTTTCAATTTATATGTGAATATAGACACAATTCCTGCATAAACCAACCCCCCATGCATGGGAATTATAAAATCAAAGTGATGTGCAGCATCTTGGTGTGGAGGGGCAGCAGGGGTAGGTGGGATCATCCCCCYCCTTTTTCCATGCTCGTGTCTGGCACAGCCATCAGGACTGACAGACACCAATCTTTGGGCTTTTTGTGCAATATTTGATGCTTYCTTCATCAGCAGCTTGGATGTTTTGTTAGAATCAGACAAATTGTAGTGGCCAGAAGTGACAGGAGACAACTGGGAGGCAGAGCTGGTGTTCCTTTACAGCTCCCAGGTGATCCAGAGGAGAATTCCAGATTGTCCCAAATTCACCAGGCTCAAGGCAGATCCCCTGTGGTTTCCCAGTGTGCCATAAAACCACCTTGTATCACCCCATCCTGCCTGTGCTTCACCCCAAATGCTTGCCTTGCTTATATAAAAACCCCAAAACCAAAAACAACAACAGCAAAAAGGGATGAAAGGAAAAGAAGGAAAATAGAACAACAAAATAAAAAGGAAATAATAGGGATACAAACACAGAGAAGCAAAATAAGAGAGGGAAGAGGTCAAATTTTAGGCACCCACAGCAGTAACCGGCCTGACTCCTGCAATGCCTGGCTGTGCCCAGTGCTGCTTTTTTAATTCTTGCATGATCAAGTGGTGCAGTTCATCAGCACCCTGGCTGTCCTCTGCCAAGGCTTTTTTTGGGATTTTTTTGGCTGCACGACACAGAGAAACCTCATTAGGAATTAGACAGGCTCTCCACAAAGGATAAGTTCTGGTGAGTGGGTCTTTTCTCTTCTGCTTGAGCTGCTCTAAAGGGCTTCTTGAGTTCATGTCATGTGAGCAGCAACAAAAACCTCTCAGCTCTGCACTCTCCTTCCCCCAAATGGATGTTTGTAAGGATTTCACTGCCTCACCCCGTGTTTTTCAGCACAAAATTGGTAAATATTTACCAGAGCCCACCAGGGACTGCTGCAGATCCTCCTCCTCCATGGTGGCTGTCGTTTTTCTGCTTCTCCCTGGAATTTTTGGGTGGCTGGAACCTGCAGGGAGAACAGGGCTGTGCTGTGCCTGAGGACAAACATCTCCCAGAAAAATGAGAATTGTCCCAATCCACCCCCTCTCCCTGCATCCCCCACTGGATTTCCAGCAATGCCTCAATCTAGAGCTTTTCTGGGCAATTCCAGCAGCTTTTCAGGAATCTCTGTATCCAAAAGCTTTCTCAAAAAATGGCTTTCCAGTTGCTTCCAGGGATGTTTGCATTAAAAGGTTTAGAACAATATCCTTGATTTTCCAGGAACTGTTCAATCTGGAGTCTTCTTAGTAATTCATGCAGTGATTTCCAGAAATTCCTTGGGTTAGAATCTGTCTAGGAAGGTTTCTGGTGCTTTTTAGGATGTTCCTGCTACTTTTTATGGGTTTATCCAGCTGCTTTTCAGATTTTTTTCACTTTTTTTTTGGTGACTTAGTAGGAAATTTTCTCACAGCCTTTCAACATGTGCTTTCCAAGAAAATTCCCATTGCTTTTTGTGAATTCTCCCCATGCATTCCAGGAATTCTSTTGTTGCTTTTTAGGAATTGCCATACTCCTTTSTAGGAATTCAGTCCATGGAATCGTGGAGTCTTCAAGGCTGGAAAAGACYTTTAGGGTCACCAAGTCCAGCCACCCCCCCAGCCCCACATTCACCATTAAATTGTGCCCTCAAGTGCCAAATCCACCCATTTTTTGGACACTTCCAGGGATGGCATCTCCACCCCTTTCCTGGATAGTCTGTTCAAATGCTTTACAACCCTTTCTGTGAAATAAAAATATCCTAAAATATCTGACCTAATGTCCCCTTGTGAGATTTGAGGCTGTTTCCTCTGGTCTTATCAATTGGTGCTTTTCTTCTTGGTTGTTTTCCAGAAAATTAAACTGACAATTTATTTAAAAATTAATTGTGGTTTTCTAGGAATTTTGTTGATGCTTTCTTGAGTTTTTCCCGCCACTTCCTAGGAATTTACCCTTAATTTTCTAAGAATTCCCCTCAAACCCACTAAAAATTTCCCCCAGTTGCTCTCCAAAAGTTTGAGTGGTGCTTTGGGGCAATTTCCCTGTTCTTTCTAGCATTTTCCCTGTGACTTTCAGGGATTTCCTCTATTGCTTTCTAGGCATTTCCCCCACTGCTTTCTAGGAATTTGCTCTGCTGCCTCAATTAATATTGGAGGTGAAAACTCTGTGAGCCACTTTCTGCTGTGTCCTGGTGCTAATGGGGTCCAAATGAACAGCACACACCATCTGTGACCACATAAAACAGAGCAGCCAGGCAGGGCAATGGTGTGCAGAGAAAAATATGGTGAGTCTTGCACTTTCACCCGTGGTTATAACTCGATTCTGCTGTTGCAATTCCTGCCTGTGTTCCGTCAAAGCTGAGATCTGAGGAGAAACTTCTGTGTTTTTTAAAGAGATGATGGTTGTTGCTTTTTTTATTTTTTTTTTCCAGTAGAGTAACACTTAAAAGAGTTTTGCAATTAGAATTGCTAATGTTGGAGTGTGGTAAGAGCCAAGCACGATACAGCCTTTCTGTTTGGCACAGCAGTGATGAAATTTTAGAGAAAGGAACTGATTCACTTTGCTAAATTAGAACCGATGCCACAGGCACTGCGAATGTTAACATCCATGTAATTATGCAAAATATTTGTACTTTTATCTACATTAAGTACGGTACAAGTGTACAAGACACAGAGGCTGTCAGGAAAAAAAACACCCACAACTTTACCCAAAAGGAAAGTTTCTTATCTCCTTCGTTCCCAGAAAAAGAAGGAAACGTGTGGTGACTGATTTTGTACTCTGGAAGAGTAAATCTGCTTTCCACAGTGCATAAAATAAAGCAGAATTCAGGGTTTGGGGTTTTGCTTCACCTGTGTTCACCTACCTGTGGTGATGACACTGAAATCTTTGCAGCTCTTTTATGCCATTGGAACCGTACTTTTCTCTGTTTCGGAAAAAAGTTAAATCCTGATAGTTTAAAAACTAAATCATCCCACGGTGTTCAGAGCTGCCAAAGGAACTGTAGAAGTAACCAAAATATATGATTTCCCTTTCAGCTGTGTAAAGTTTTAATCTGAATTTAATTGCAGTTGRGGGTGTGGAGGTGGTGATGGTGTTACTGTGGAATATCAGAGCTTCAGCTCTTGCCAGCTTGAAGGTGACTTCTCAAAGGAAAAACAACTTTCTTAAGGAGGGTTTCAAGGTCAGTCGTGCTTATTTTAAACCAAAAAGGCAGCTGTTGAAAAAGATTCAGATCAGCAAAATCCTTGATCCTTCACTTTGGTTTCATAAATTCCTTTTAAAAGATGTTGTCACTTTCCCCTGCTCATTATTTATTGAAGAAGCTTCATGCCTATGAGAGATATTTGACCTCTGTATGTTAAAAGTTGTTCAGGTAATTCTTTAATAGAACAGGCACTTCCCTTCAACAAGTTGAACCTTGGCTGGTGTGTGTGTAAAAACCATCCCTTCCTGGACAGCAAAATCCCACAGCCCTGTGGGGGATGCTGTTTGTTCATCAGGTGTGAGAAATAAATGACTTTTCATAGATATTAACGTGGTTCTGGCAGTCAATACCCAATCCCTGTGCTAATTGTCCAGGTTTGAGACAGAGGGATATCCTGATGGAATTCTTCCAGTGGCAGTTTGTTCCCCTTTTGATTTTTCTGAGAGCATTTGGAGGGGGTTTGTTTTCAGTGAGTCCAAATATCTTAGTAAATCTCGTAACATCTCAAGAGCTTTGCTCACTGTGGGGTTCTGGGCTGGATCTCACTGTAGGAAGGGGCTGATATTTCCTTTAACACCCTCAGAGTTTTAAGGGTGACACCATCAGCAGAATGAGCACCAGAACATGGGTCAGGCCAGATCCTGACCCAGCAGAGAGCTGGGGGAAAGGAATGCTGGCTGCTGCCTGACAYAGAAGCAGGATTTAGCCCTTACACGTTCCAGGCTTGTTGTTGGTTTGTTTTCAAAAAGGGAAAGCAAAAATTGGTGATTCCTAAGCGCCAGCTTGTTGTAAGCCAGTAAAGCTGTACCCAGCACATCTCCTAATCCATCTCATTCACAAAACCACCAGCTAATCCTTTCCACGGCCTGTGATGATCTACAAAAGCTTCAAAGCAGTTCCTTTTTCAGATGGCACATTAAACAGGATCGGTTCTGCTGGAGGTGCTTTAGTGCTCAGCTCAAAAGGGGTTTCAGCGAGAAACTGAGAAACTGCAGTCAGGGGATGCAGCAGGAACAGGAACAGGACACCAGAGCTGTTTGCTGCCTCCTCCCATGGAACACCAGAGCTGTTTGCTGCCTCCTCCCATGGAACACCAGAGCTTTTTCTGCCTCCCCCCATGAGTGATGGGGTCAGAACAGCCGTTCCCATGGCTGTGGTTGATGCTTGAACCTTTGCAAGTTTGGCTGATGCTGCTGGCAGAATRAACTCTCCTTTTCCCAAGATCGTCTTCATCATCCTGTTTGTCCTTGTGAGGGTTTGGATATGGGATTAGTGACAGGTGCTGCCCCAAAGAGGGCATGGGGTGTGGGATGGTCAGGGATAGATTTCAGATGAGCTCTGTTGCAGCAGGAATAGGGGTTGTACTCTTCCCTGGGAGTGTCCACCCGGCTGAGTCCCACCTGTTGTGGATAAACAGAATTTATTCACTGTTCTGCTGAGAGTCTGACTGGAAAACTCAGTGATTTCTCAGTCCTACAGGTGTGGTACCAATGTGTGCACATGGACACACCAAGTGCTGGTTCRTCCTGCAGAGGTGGTTAATCCTGCTGAGAAAAGGAAAAAACCTTTCCTTAAAAAGATATCTGACTTTTAAGCTAGAAGATACACGAAGATTTAGCTCAGGAACAGTGTCTGAAGTTGTTTGTAATTCTTTCTTATGCCGTGTGTGGATGAAATATTTTGTCAGTTGTGAAATGTATTCCCAATGGCAGAGAGCTGCTGAGAGAGAGGCAGTTTGTACGTGATCACAAACCAGCAGCTYCTCCACACTTGCTGGGTGTTTACAGCTCTTCTCAGGAGTTTTTGGTTTCAAAAGGAGTCCAGAAAAAGGCTTTCTCTGTCTCCTACACAGACTGGGTCAGCACAGGAGGGGCMAGARATTCAGCTGAGCYGTGGCTGCCGTACCTGGGAGGTTTTGATCACAATTGAGTTCATAAACAGCTGCAGCTCTGGGATGTGACTGGGGCTGCCAAAACTCCTGTGTCAACAGGGCAAGGACAACAAGGTGAGAGAGGAGGAGAGACCACCCCAGGGACCACCCCAGGGACCACCCCAGGACCACCCCAGGACCACCCCACCTCTGAAACAACCCTTCACAACAGGACTTGTGCGCTGCTACACAAGGAAGGAGCAGCTAATTGCAGCATTATTTTTCTAACAGAAACTCACATTTTGCTCTCAGTTACATGTCAGCAGCTGCACTAAAATAATTGGTATAACACCTCCAGCAGCAGCAGTTCAGRTACCATGGTGATGAGTGCTAATAGAGAACCTGGTTAGATGAAGCAGGATGCACAGATGACAGATTGGTTCAGTTAAATGTATTTTACAAGTCAGAAGGRGTCTCACCTGTGGCTTTCTTTTGAACCAAACACTAAACCAGATATCTTCAGCACTCCTCTGCCTAGACAGCTGCTCGTTTGCAGGAATTTTGCATTTGYTGTACTAATGATCAGAGATCCAAATTCTCTTTTGTTTGAAGTCAACAGAAATTTTGCAGCTACAAATCATGGCCTGGTTATGAAATCTTACTTATTACTGGAGATCCAGACAATATACATGTCTCTACCATGTCTGCTATATGATTTGAAAGAATTTTTTATGTGATACTTTTAAAGATGTGCAGGTCATGGGTTTTCAGAGTAGCCTAATGAGACCTGGGTACTGGTTCTGAAACATGGCWGGAAAATCTGTAGGTAAACCTAGGCAGCATGTCTATAAATGTTTCATTACTATGAATATTTGCTGAAGATCTGTTCCCCAGGCACTAATTACAGGGGACAGAAACTGATTTTTAAAATTCTCTTTTATATTTTTACCCAGATAACAATCAAGTCAGATTAACAAAACTGTKCTTGACTGTGATTTTTCCTTTCTCTTTTTAAAACATCTGGAGCCAGTGATTAGGGAGTTTAAATGATTAAACCTCTGATCTTTCTGTGACAGGCCAAAGTTGATGGGAACTTTATTCTCTGAACTATATCTCAGGTACATTAATGTGTACCTGTGAGGGAACTGGGCTGACGTGCCCAAAGATGAAATCAAAATGGTTTTTGTGCAGTAAAGGCAGTCACTGAATGCCTAACCAAAAGCAGACAATGCCCTCAGTGTGGCACTCGGTCTGTGTGAGCCTCTTGGCAGTTTACAGGGAGCTGATTTGCCCCTCAAGCTAAAGCATTTCTTCACTGATGTCCTCTGAAAAAAAGTGTTAGGAAAATTAATCCACAAGCACCAGAGGTTTATGTCCAAAAAGGAGACAGAGGATTCCCGCAACTTTATTGATGAATAAAGGGAGAGGTCATGGGCATTTCCCATGGGGTCTCTCAAATTCATAGAGGATGCAGCCTCTTTTATCCCAATTTCCTGGCCACAGTTCCCTCTCTCTTGAGGGAGAGGTACTTGCGAGGTACAGGCTCCCCGAAACGCCTGATGAAACCTCCCCTTCTATCATCCATTGCCCCCTTTCAATATACATCTCTGTGTCTCTGCTCAGGTAGTGTATTAACATAGTCTGGGATAAGTCAATCAAAGGAACTCCTATGGAAATCCTTCCCATTGTTTCCTTCTATCTCCCAGTATCAGTCTTATCTTTCCCCCAGAATCAGTTTGTACAGACACTCCCTTCTCATTCCTTTCTAAAGGGAGCTCAGCCATCTGGGGCAGGACCATCTCCTCCTCCTCCTCCCTTCATTTCTGCTCCCAGAACCGAGATCTTCCATCCCTTATTGACCCAGCACCACTCACCCTGCCTGACAGAGCTCTGCACCTTCCACTCCAGGTTACTCTGCAGAGTAGAGCCTACAAACGCTTGTAACATTGCTTGTTAGAACGCTTGCTTACAACTGCTTTTAAGTGCTAATGGAGCTGTTGAGCCATCAAAATGCCACCTGCACTGAGATGCAGCACTGTGCTGAATCGTGATCAACTTCAGCGGATTTGTTTGGGAGGTTTTGGGGGGAGGAGTGGAATTCTCTGGTTTCACAGAGATGAACAATAGATCAAAAGCTCTGCTCAGCGCAGAGGTGCTGATGCTCATCCGGAAAATGGAAGCGTTGACCTGTACATTAAAGCAACCTGCGTGAKTTTTTGGAAAGCAAGGTTCAGCTTTGTGAGAGGGATCATCCTTCTCTTTTTAGCGGTGTACAGAAGTTAAAGTGGCTGCTTGATGGGTTTTAGCTGACAGCTAAAATTATGTGGTCTGACAGGCTTCCTGCTTAAGGGAGAAGGTCAGCTTCCATGGTATCAGGAATCATTCCTCTCATAATGCTTCTGGATAAATAGAGGTTTCCTTTRTAAGGTTCAGCCAGTTTTCAGTGTAAAAGTCTGTAGGCAGACACGGTGGGAAGCAGATTGGCTCTTCCTAGGTGTCTCCARACTCAGTACAAGCTGCAAGACTTCAGCAAAAGATCACTGCTGTMGGCATCTTCCAGGGTTCTCTTTCATTTCTGCTCTCCCTGAGCTTCTGCTCTCCCCCCATTTTGTGTCTTTTAGATAAACAGCCTCTGACCTCTGCAAGAGGGCTGTAAGTGTKCATTTCTCCTAATATGACAGACACTGGACTAGAACTAGAAAAGGGTTCAGTATTCAGATTATCTGCAGCTTCTTTGTGCTAATTATTCCAGCACATATTAGAGAAGAATCTCCCATRAAATGCGTTAATCCCAGAACAGAGATGCTAAATTTGGAACTGCTCTAAGCACAAGGTTTCCTGGACCCTGGCCTCATGCATTTGCCCCAAAATCCATTTTCCTCAAACCATTTGCTCTGCCTAATTTTATTGTAAGATGAAAATTTCCAAGTTTGGCTGGAGTTCCACTTCACAGTGAGAAGCCAGAATTCATCTCTTTGCTGAGTATTAATATWTGTCCCCACAAGGAAGCTCCCCCAGGTCTGTGCCCGATAGGGGCTGCTCTGATAGAGAGGGTGAGGTGTTGGCAGAGACAAGCACTTTCAGAGCCCTGAACGGAGAAGCTCAGCTCTTTTGTCCTAACCATGTGTCAGACGTTAATTCTGCCTTGGAGGTGACTCAGATCTCTCTAAATTCTTGGGCTGGAGCAAGGTGAACTCACTTGGATGAGCCTCAGGATTAGGATCTGTACAAGCAGAGTCATCCCTCTGTGCTGAATCTTCACAGTGGTTTCATGTCTAGCCAGGGGGTGGAAAAATGCTGGTTCCACATTAAATTCATGTTACTTGCTTTGCCTTTATCATTTTGGAAAGCAACTGCTTGCATCTCAGAGGTGTCTGACCCGGTGGCTGTAGAATCTGTACTGCAGGGAATGTCAAATCAACCTCTCCAAACTTCTGCCAGTTAGAGGGAAAATAATCAGAGGAATACATCTGTCWGTCTCATGCCAGCTGAACATCTAAGAAATACAAAGTGGGCTCGGAAAAGTTGGTGCACTGAGGCATTTTAACAACTATTTGCTCAGCAAACATTGGTAATTAACAGGGACCTGGAGAACGCTGCCTGCCAGGTGCTCCCTGTGCCTGGCATCTCATTACCTGGCAAGCAGAGCAGAGCAGGGCTGTGTTTGTCACAGGGCAGTGTTTGTCACAGGGCTGTGTTTGTCACAGGGCAGTGTTTGTCACAGGGCAGTGTTTGTCACAGGGCTGTGTTTGTCACTCCGTGTCAGCTCCCACCAGGGAGAAACCAGGAGCAGTGCAGTGACATTTGATACAGAACGGGAGAGCAAAGAGGTCTGGGATGAGGCATCTCCTGCTCCCAGGGTTTTGGGCTCATCCCCCCAGATTGTCTTTCTTCTGGGAAAAATCCCAAGTTTCTTAGAGACAGGAGCTAAAATCAAGCTAGTGTTCCATTCTCCCCAAAAACTACTAAAAATATCTGATCTGTCCTAGTATTGCTCCGTTGTGATGTTGTTTCCTTTCCTTTGGAATGAGCCAAGGCTGAGGGGTGTGGAAAAATCCAAGGTGAGGAATCACAGACTGCTAGATTCTGCAGTTCAGCGAGGATCATTTATCCAACTGCAGCCAGCTGAGCATTCCACAAGATCATTACACACGAATTAATCTCTGCACAGAGCAAACCTAAAAAAGCCAGAACAGTTCCAGTGTCAGTTCCAGCTCCTCCACTGCCAAATGCTCCAGGGAGTGTATTCTTTATTCCTTTCCAGATCAAAGAGCAATTGCTTCTAGACTTGCTGGAGGTGACAATAAAATACCAATACCCCAAAATCTGGCCTGCTCTCATAAATTGAAGCAGTAATTGCAGTCARGACTTTGCTGGAGCCCATGGAACCTCACAGCAGCGTGGCAGTGATTCCTGGAGCAGAGCACCAAAGTTCTTTTGCAGCATCAGATCAGCTCTGCACAGGATGGAGGAACTCTGTTTTCAGGGATCCCAAGCACGCTGCATTTTCTCCTGTTGCATCCAGATTTCTGCTGCAGCCCAAAGTGCTGTGAGATGTGCAGGAGAGATCTGAGCTGCTCTCAGTCCTTGCCTGATTGCTTTTTATGTGGTGAAGGAAATGTAAAAAGGCAGCTCCTTCTTTAATGTGCAGTTTGGGGTCACTTTACACAGGCCATGCAATGTTAATGGAATTTATCAACTTATTAATGTTTTTTAATTGCAAATAACTCACTGTAATTTATCGAATTGTTTACCCTGAATTGCCTGACATCCCTGTTCCTGAACCTTCTAAGGCTCATCATAAACTCCTTCTGGCAGTTTTCATGCAGAGGAGGAATGAGGGTAAAATTCTGAGGTCAGTAGCTCTCAGATGRTGATGATACTTATTGTTGTTATTAATTAATTAATTTATTTTTAGCCTTTCCCTTTTGGCCCTGGTGGCTGTTTTACCCTTGAGTTTCTCTGGAAGGGAGTGGCCCACATCAACTCTCCTGAGCCAAATCTGCCTACAGACAGCTCTGGATCCAAACTGTCCTTCACATCATGCCAAACTTTGGCCCTTTCATTTTTAGCTGGCTGTTCTATCTCTTAAAAATGTGATTGAAAATCCATCTGTGGACAGCACATCTACTGATTTCAGTGGGAGCTGCTTGAACTTGCTCTAGGGTTGCAGAGCTTTCAATATTTCTGTCACTGTTTGCTCTCTCCCATCATCTTCTTGGAGAAACAAAGAAGTGTGGCAGTGGGTATGTCTTAAAATGCCATGGCTGGTGGAGGCARGAGCATCAGGAACAAATGACATCTCCAAACCCCAGACAGACACTTGATGGGTGGCACAGAGGTCTTTATGTGTGAGAGGGAAGAAATGACAATTGAAATCCATCAGTCACTGCGGGAAGCTGGTGCCAGTGTCTGCCCACCCCTCACCCTTGGGTCCCCTAGCTCCATCTGGCTCCTTGTGCTTCACCTTCTCTCTGTGATACAAATTCTGTCTGCACTRTCCTTGTTTGGAAAATGCAAAAAAMCAGGTTTTCTTTTGGCACATTGYRCTCATCAGGTTTGTCCCACTCAAGTATTCGATTTAATGGMTTTGGAAAAGGTTTGAGGTGAGCAYGGCAGCAGCAGGACCGGGGCTCAGCTGCAGCCACAATCAAATGAGCAATCTCAGCCTAGGAGGAGGAAAAAGACCCACAAAACATTAATTTAATGTCATGCTAAAGGCCACTGCTGGTGTGCAGCCCTCAGTGCAGAGCSCATTCCAGCGCCAGGCAGGGACAGCCCATTTTACAGCCTGGCTATAAAGAATTAATTTAAAAGCAGGATGTGGCCTTTATRTCTCCTGATTTCGTTGTCCCATCATTACCCTTAAAGCAGCAGCTCGCTGAATCACATTTTGGGCCAGCAGAAAATGAGCGTGGTGGGGGCAGAGTGCCCTGAGCGATGGCATGTGCCACCACAGCGAGCACTGGGGTCACAGGCCGTGCTGGGACACTGATGCACAGCCTGGTGTTGGGCTAGGAATTGCATTTTTGTCTCAAACTTTATTAGTGTGCAGCTCGTGACGCGTTGCTAAATGTCTCCTTGCCACGGGAACAGCGCTGCCACATCCCCTGCTGCCACCCCGGGCAGGGCTGCGCTGCCTGTTTGTGTTTCCTTTGACTGCTAAACTGCTCCTTGGAAATTAATTCATAAATAATTCATCGGGTGCTGCACTCTGTGCTTGAAAGTTCACCGTGTGGGTGGMAGGTTGTGGGTTTTCTTGGAAGTGACGGTGCTTTTCTCCTTTCTTTTCTCTGCGTTAATCTGGTGTGTGTGTGCAGAGCTCCCACAGCAGCCTGTTGGTTCTGCTGGARGTGTTTTAATGCCTTTCTAGCAGATGATGGTTATTTTCAAATGTTGTTATTYTGGTTGAGGATTATCTTGTTGCAAAAAGTCTCCTTTGAGATTGGGGTTTATTGTAATACCCAAATTTTGGGAGTTTTGGGATGACAGAAAGTAACACATTGCTTAGAAATTTATCCTCCCCCATCCCCATACACATATGCACACACACACATATTCACTCACACTTCCCAATCAGTCATTTATCATTCCAAAACCTGATGATACTGGAAAAGAATGAGAAGTTTTGCATCTCCCTGGTTTCCCAAGGCAGGTTGGGTTTTTTTTTGGGTGAGCTTTACAGCAAACATGGCCCTTTCTAGGACCAGTGTCAGCTCTAACATTGCTTAGCTCAGCTCTGGGGCCTCCTTGGTTTGTTCCCATAGAAGCATCAAACCCCATATAAATATGTAAAATATGCAAAAAGGGCTTTCTTTGTTTGTTTGTTTGTTGGTCTTATCTTTTGCTTGTTTGTTTTCTTGCCTTCCCAATCTGGCAGAGCAGATGCAGGACCCACATCCATCGGGTGAAATCCCATCTCAGTCGTGTGCAGCATCCTTCAGCTGCCTTGGAGCTCTCAGCTGCTCTACTCCAGCTGCAGGCAGGGTTCAGGACAGTTAATAAAGATGCATTTTTGGTTTTAAAATGTGCTGAAATACAAAGTTTCACTGCGCCCTGTGTACTCATGGGTTATGCTGTCATTTAAAATATTCCTGTTTCAGTCTGAGTCAGGGGGTGGYACAGGAATAGGGCTGTGAGAGGATCCTTARGGTTGGAAAARAYCTCTAAAATCAAGTCCAAGTTTACCCCAGCACGGCCAGGCAGGGTGGAGGGAGGAGAGGAGGGGATGAGGGCTCCAAGGGGGACTCTGGGCTGGGGACAGCTCTGCTGCAGCGAGAGGAACAGAAAACCCACCCAAGGGGGTTATTGCAGGGACATCAGTGGTGTTTTGCCTCTCCCATCCCCACAGACACCCCTGAGTGGAGCAGAGCAGATGGTGATGTGCATTCCTTGGTGAGGAGGCACCRGGCTGCTCAGGAGACTGAGAGCAAAGGACAGAAATTGGGTGAAAAAAATGCCCATGCAGGTGTGAAAGGGAAAATCTCAGAGCTGGTGATGCACAGGCCTGGCTGTGTGATGGCCTGAAGCAGAGCTGTTACGTGCAGGGCAATTCACAAACCCCAATTTTAATAAGTGCAGATCATATCAGTAATGTACATTACAATAGTCCAACAGTGTGAATCAAATATTTAAAGAGTACTTACACTCWGCTTTTTATCCTGAAATGACTGCAGAAAAGAGCCAAGTTCTGGCTGCTGGCTTGACTTCCTGCTTTTTCTCTATTAAATGAGGCCATATAATTTTCCTCTGGGATGCATTTGGCACTGGARCTATTTAGGTCTGAACCTTCACCACTAAATTGAGGAAGATTTTTCAGTTCACTTTAAGGAGAGAAGAATCAAGGTCATAGCACTGGAGAAAAACTGTTAAAAACAGAGAGTTCTTGCCGATTTTCTGGCCACTGTTCATAAAAATAAAAAATAATCACCCAGATTTAACAACTGAACTTCAGCAGCAGCAACTTGTCAGCACTGGACTCAGATGAAAAATASGAAAACCCAGCTGCACATAAAATTTTAGACTGGAAGTTGTTATCATTTTAGAGAGTATGAAATGSACTCATTTTATCTTAATGATTCTTTATTTGGTAATTCTTTTTTGTTTGTCTTTTCTATTGGCTATTTAGGTTTAAAAAAAAAGGGAACAATTAATCACCTGTAGGGRTAGAAAGGAAAGCAAGAAAAAATTKGTAAGTACTCCTTAAAAAGTGMAAGGCAAGATAYTTGGGAAGATACTACGTTTGGATGATTTTCCCAGGAGCTGATTTTAAAAGCCAAATCCTGGTTTTGGATTCCCAAACTTTAAAAATGGTGAAGATGCTGTTGCTGTTGAGCACCACCCAGCACTTTTACCATGGGGCCACTGCAAATATTCTGCTGCTGAGGCTGAGCTGCAGATTAATTGTTTAAATCCCACCCTGTTCAGAGGATGTGGAGGAGATGCCGAGGAGTTTTCCAGGGTTGGTGCTGCCCATGCAGCTACAAAGAGTTGGGAACTTSCTGCCAACGTGCTTCTTGATGGGGGTTATTCATGAATTATTTCATTGTCAGTTTGCTGGAAATTCCAAAGGCAGGCCAACAACTGCAGCTGAAGCTCAGATGAAAGATGTCTTTTTCTTTTTTRAAGGACAAACAGTCCAAGACCCASTGGTAGGACAGAAATCTGTGTGTGKCCACCCARCAGAACTGAGGGAAYTTATGTGGAGCCTGRTRAACAGCAGCCCCTGCAAACTGGAAAACAAATGTTCCTCCACCCTGGGTTCTGGCAGTGCCCCAGCAGTGGGGACTGGGCTTGTTCTCTCGGGGAGTTTGGAAGGCACAGACAACCTCCCAGCCGGATTGAAATCTTGTTATTTGTCCAGATAATGACCCTCAATCGATGCTCTCATTTACTGACAAAATCCAGGACAAATTCATATTTAAATTAATATTTAAATTCATATTTAAAACCCAGCTCCTGTAAAATGCCCTCCGAAATGATTGCCTGGCATGTGCAGAGTCACCAGTGAGCAGCTGATTAGTTGGCTGATTAAAATAAAACTGATGGATCATTAAAGCAGCCAGAGGTTTCCAAAAGCTTTCTGTGCCTTGGTCCAGGCTGCTGGTTTGTGGGTTTAGTTTGTTTTTTGAATTATTTTCTCATAGGCAGACTGAAGCTGGTGCTCCCTCCACTGTGTGGATGTTCCTGGATGTGTGTCCTCRGCTCTGGTTCCTCTTGGGAAACCTTGAGGGTTTGGAGCACGAGCAGCACCAGATCCTCTTCACCAATAAGTGATGCTCAGGCAGGACCTCAGTGTCTGCAACACAATTCAGAGATTCTCACTCCATCTCCTACAGCATTTTTGGCCTAAATATATCCAGTTCCTTAATCCTGTGAAATGCATGACTACAGGGATCAACAAAAAAACCTCAACATCTCTTTCCTTCTTAACAATCATTATTTTATTAATATATTTTACAAGATTGCAGTTGAAATCATTTAAATACAAACTTTTTTTTTTATACAGAAAGTGTAATAAAGTTAAAATAGTTCCTTGTGTAATTCATAGCATTATTGCAATGCTTACAAAATTTTGCATAGAGTGTGCAAGGATTGATGTTATTTGATACAAAAAAGCTTTATATTTTCCCACACAACCACACACATACATAAAATAAAAAAAAAAAAAAAAGCCAAACAAGTCTGAATTTCATAATGAGAACTGTGATAAGACTTTAAATTCATTTTGTCCTGTTTACACAATCAAGGTCATTGTTGGTTTTCAGAGCAGAGGTCAGACAAGGTGTTTTCCCATCACAGATGAAAATTCCATAGCACAGGCTCATGCCTTTGATGCTGCTGCTGCAGATGAACAGGGTTTGCTGTGACTCACCCTGAACGCTGTTTTGCTGTTGGCTCTACCTCTGTGGAGCTTTTTTGGGGGTGAATATTGACAACTCTGGTGGCATTTGCTCATGAAGAAACCAATTCAAACATGGGGTGGGAAAGAAAACAAAGCCAGAGGCAGAACCCAAAGGGATCTGGGTCAGATCCAGCAGGTCAATCCCTTCCCTGCTCCCMAAAAAACACAGGGCAGATCCACACCAAGGGCTGGGTCCCAGCTCAGGAAAGCTCTGACTCAGGGAGGGATCCAGATGTGAATGCTGTCATCTCAGCCCTCCTCTGACAAACACAGTGGACAGCAATTGCTCAGATCTGCCCTTTCTGAGATTTCTGCTACACTCTCACTTTGCTGACAAAAGCAGGATTTGTTCATCTTAACCTCTGTGCTCGCTCTGATAACCCCAAAAAGGGACAGCAAAGTGAATTCCTCCTCCAGTCCCTGCTCTYGAGGTGGCCACAGGCTCATCAGAACAGCCCCCAACAAGCACCAGCATCCTTTATCCCACCCTGACTGCAGAACACATCATCTGTGGGATCCCTAAAACCACCCAAGTGTCTC
The DNA here is from genome assembly GCF_030028575.1 of Malurus melanocephalus. Lineage (NCBI taxonomy): Eukaryota > Metazoa > Chordata > Aves > Passeriformes > Maluridae > Malurus > Malurus melanocephalus. Next base: position 80,973 of record NW_026623631.1, read on the forward strand.
ATTATCCCTGACAGCACTGATACACAGGGCCAGGAGAGGACCCAGATGAAGACAAAATGATCAGGCTGTGGTTTAGCTTGGGAGGAAACTCCTTGCTCCACCCTGGAGACACCCAGCCCTGCTGTGGGGGACTGCTGGGGTTTGCAGCTCAGGCAGTGTGGGAGAAACTCTAACTGCAACATTTTTTTCAACTACAATCCAAGCTTCAGCAAAAAATAGCACCACCCACCAATGATTATTCTTTTGCTCTCCAGCGTGAGCCTGCCTCAAGATGTTTCAAGGACTCCATTATGAGGAAATTTTTAAAAGACCAAAGGACACACATTGCTTCAGAAAGAGATAATGCATTTAGCAGGAGCAGGTTTTGGAGGGCTCTATCTCCGATCAGCGGTTAAGCCTTTGAATGGGGAAAAAATGTTAAGAGTACAATGCAATTTAAAATTCCTGTTACATGCAAAGATGCACATGACTTGTGCTTTGCAATGGGCCTGTTCCTATAATGAGAAATATGTTAGAAATGGCAAAACTTTCCATTTGGGTAGGACCCGATGAGAGGTCCTTTCTAATATCAGAGTCCTTTCTAATCTCAGAAGAAAAGACTGTTTAGCTAAAGCTGCATGTTTTTATCTGAAGCATTTGATGGCACAATGTAAATGTAACATTTTCACAGAAATTTCTCCTGGTATTTTCTCTTCCTGGCRGGAAGTTTCAATCAAYTAAAAGTGAGGCAAACACACGATTACATATCACTGCACAGTGGACTCATCCCTCCCGTTCTTTAAYACCAGTTAAAAGCAAMCAAAAGCTCAATCCACAGRGATCAGCTGCCTCAAAGGAAATYTGAGTTCCTCCGAACAGGCAGCCCATCCCTCCTGACTGGTGGCACCAAATCCCAACCACCACAGGGCTTCCAGCCACAATGAGGTGACAAATTTCTTGCGAGAGACACCAGTGCCAACTGCTGCAGGAATGACACTGGTAGCAAATTGATTTTTAAGGGACTTGCACCTCTGGTTTAAAGTGATTTGGATGGGAAATCTCAGTGGGGCACTGCAATTGTATTTCCTTCTTCGTTTCAGATAAAAATCCTGCAGCTTTAAATATCCATCTTTTTTCTGTATTCTTTAGTCTCCATGTTGCTTTCCACAAGGGCACGATACAATTCAAGTGGCAGGACAAGAGAGGCTGAAATGATAAAGCCTCAGGGCTGGATGTGCATAACCAGGGGCCTCTCAACCACGGCAGACTTAAAAGCTTTCTAAATACAAGCTATTCACTGTAATTTCCATCCAAGCCCCGAGCCACGGTGGTTATTGTGGATGGAAACAACACCCCAGCAATCCCGAGCTGTGAGTGGTTTCAGTGACAGTAATTCCATGGAAAGATCAAACATAATTGCCACCATATTTAGTAAAATGGATGTTATTAATTTAAAGTATAATAGTGCAAAGGGACAGAGATGTTGACTGCATTACTGTGATTAGGGCCACGTATCCCCCCATTTCTTCCCTTTCCCTCCCACCTGCCTTGTTTAATTCACTCCACTCYTGCCTGAAAAACCTCAGCACCACGTCAGTGCTCAGCCCTGCTTCACTCACAGACACAAACCTGGCTACATCAGCTGTGAATACAACAGCTGCCACGCAGAATTTACCTGGGGGTCCCCAATTTCGTGCTAGTGACACTTCTACACACAGTTTTTGGGTTTTGGGGGTCTGTGGGACTGAGATGTGACATGACACGCATTTGGGGGCTGCCAAATCTCCCCAGATTTGATAGCAGGACACCAAAACATTACACAGCAATTTCAGAGCTGAGGGAAAAAAAAAAAAAAAAAGGTTGAAATGGGGAAAAAGGAACAGTTGCCAGGATCAGGTTCCTGAACAGCCAGGGCAATAAAAAGGCTGGTATTTTCACATTCAAAAAGCACCAAAGCAGCGCTTGGCAAAGCTCGGCAGGAACACGCCCTGCGCTTGCTGGGGTGAATTCTGGATGATGACATTTCAAAATCTAAAATGTCAGCCATAAAAAAGAGCACAGCCTCTAACATTTTTTTTGTTGTTGTTGTTGTTTTTGTTGTTTTTACTGTAGTTACTTCTAAAATGGAATCAGTGCAGCAGTTACTCTTCTCCACTGAGGAGCTCCAGCTCTGCTGATGCTCAGGTGCAGCTGARTGAACAGCTGGCACCATTTACTCAATTTATTTATACTTCCAGCCCAGGATGATGTCTTTAAGCTTTCTGGGCTATTTCTTCACATTTCAAATTTCAGGTAACCTTGCCCTCTGCACACATTTCAAGATTTTTCACATTATTTYCTCCTCTCCCCATTAACCAAGTTAGAGCCTTCCTGCTGCTTTATTCTCTCAAATGCAGCTTTGTGAAACACCTGCATTTTTCCTGCCCAGTTCTAAAAAAGCACCATTAAAGTTAATGCATTTCAGGTGTGAGGGCAACCAGAGAGGGATGAATTTCTGAAAGTCTTTGGTCTTTGTCTCACTCTCTTTTGCAATGTGAAACTTAAAGCCATAAAAAGATATTAAAAAAAAAAAGGTTTTTGTTGTAAACAAGTGTATATGAGTGTGTGGGTGTATTTGTGTGCATATGTGAACATCTTGTGACAACAAAACCTAATTTTCACTATTGTCACAGGTTATGATGTGACCTAGTCTGACACCTTCACAACTTCCACAGGAATCTCTCTTCAACCTTGAAGCAATTTCTAGGGAGGGTTTTTTTATTTAGCCATCATTTTGCTAYACCACCATATTACAGATGGTATTTTTAGGCAGGTGCCTTCAAATGTTTTGTTTGTGCAATGTGATATTTACATGAGAGGAGAAAAAAAATCCCAGCCCTTCTAAAATACAGCTGTTTGAGGTAACCAAACACAAATCACTCCTGCACATACTCAGTTCTCTAAAAATGAACATTTAGGAGAGGCTTTGTACATATTGTAGTAGTTATTGGCTTCCCCTTTTTCATGACTTTACTGTTAACATTTCTTTGTACTCTTTAGCTGCCCCTTTCACTCACTGCTGGGTAATACACTTCAAAAGTAATAAAAAACCCGAACAAACCAATAAAAAAGCTAATAAAAAAGCAAAAAAAAAAAAAAAACCCACAAAGGGAACTGGAGGATGGATACAGATGCACAGCCATTATCAGGATCTCTCCTTTTGCTGATGACAAAGTCTCTTTGCTTTGGAAGAGCCATCCCAACTCAGCTGTGACACCAGAAGGGTCACACTACACATGGATAAGGTTCCAGTCACAGTAAGAGCTGTCATTCTCCTGACCCTGTCCCAAAGTGTCACATTTGCAGCAAATTGGACCAGGTCCTGCAGTCCTGTACAGAGCTGCCATGCAGAAATGCATTTCTGGATCCTGCAGGGTCTGGCAGGGCTCCCAGTGCCCTCAGTGGTCACTGTCCAGCTCCAGTCCCAGCTCAGGCCATCACCARCTCTTCCACTGACCTCAGCAGAAAGATTCACCACCCAGCCTTGCCTCAGCACTGGGAGCCAAAACTAAACTCCATTTTGAGATAAACCCATCTCTCAGATAGCAAATGCTCAACTGAACTGAACTGCAGGCCTGATTCGCAATAAAATACACAAAACCCTTGAGGTTTTTTGGCATTTTATCACTGGTAGGTAGAGCATACGGATGAAATTCCAGTCAGGGAAGCTCTGGTTTAAATGGATTCAGGGAAAAGCAGCACACGCAGGTACAGCAGCTGTGAGGGATTTATGGGCCAGGCAGGAGGAAAAGGGAGTCAGGAGAATCAGCCACTCCACAGCAGCCCCAGCAACAAACTGGGGAGTGTGAGATGGCCAGATGGTTTTGCATGCAGCTTTTTAAACAAAATGCTCATTCCCCCCCCCTGGGATCTGAGACACAATCCTGCTTCCTCTGCTTTCATGGAATCCTGGAATGGTTTGGGATGGAAGAGACCTTAAAGACCATCCAGTTCCAGCCTCCTGCCATGGGCAGGGACTCCTTCCACCAGACCAGTTCAACAAGACCAGTTCAACACTTCCAGGGATCCAGGGGCAGCCACAGCTTCTCTGGGCAACTGTGCCAGGACCTTACAGAGTAGAGAGTTTCTTCCTAATATTTAACCTAACCCTGCCTGCTGTCAGTTTGAAGCCTTGAAAAAGTCCCTCTCCAGCTCTCCTGGAGCCCCTTGAGGCCCTGGAAGGGGCTCTGAGCTCTCCCTGGAGCTCTCCCCTCTCCAGGTGAGCACTCCCCAGCTTTCCCTCTGGCTCCAGAGCAGGGGGCTCCAGCCCTCAGAGCATCTCCATGGCCTCCTCTGGGCTCTCTCCAGTGTTCCTCCATCCTTTGGGTGTTGGGGCTCCCAAAGCTGGGCACAGCATTGCAGGTGGGCTCACAAGAGCTCAGAATTTCTGCCTTGACCACTGCCCAGGCTGCTTTTGACACAGCTCAGGACAGGGGTGGCTTTCCGAGCTGTGAGTGCACTTCAGGTCATGCTGAGTTTCCCCTCAACCAACAAGCCAAGTCTTTCTCCTCAGGGATATTCCTGACCCATTCTCTGTTTTTGCCACTGGCTGAAGAGCAGGGATGACACCAGCACAGGCAGCATCACCCAAAYCACTCTCTTCAAACTCAAGTGGTGTTCAAATCATCTACAAGTCTCTACAGGAGTTCATTCTTTCCAGCAATAAYTCCTCACATTTCAACACATCATTTTATGTTTTTTTTTTAACATGGAAACACGGTTGAAAAATACATTGAAACAACGAGAATTCTTTCAGTAGACATAATTAAGGTACCCTTAGTTCACCTCAGAGAAGCATCTGCAGYGATGGCACAGATGTTAAGGTCATTTCCTAACAGCTCTCCAGCAGAAACTCATGCCAAGATATGAATGTCCTCAGCAGTTTCATGGCTGTTGTGATATGAGGGGGTGATAACCTCATCCCAGAGCTCAGCTGAGAAAAGCAGCCACTCGAAATTAATTTGTTGGGATGGAAATCCTCAGCAGAGCAGCCAGAGGGTGGCACGGGGATGAGAATTGAGCCATGGGCATCTCCAGAGTGGAGCACAGAAAACAGGATCATCCCTGATGGGCCAGTCCCTGTGTCCAGCCCTGCCTTCCTCACCCACCTGAATTCTCCCAGGGATGGGAACGTTAATCTGACTCGTTTTCTGCTCAGGGAACTCTTCCTGAGCAGCACAAAAGAGGAACTCTTCAAACTGCTCACACAGGATTTGGTTATGGATTGGGCCATGCTTGCTATAAGGTTTGTGATCAGTATTCAATGAAACAGGGGAAAAAAATTCCACAGTAAATGTAGGACTATGAATGGGAATTCAGTCACGGTCCCAGAGGTAATGTACACAGTATTTTGCTATATTTAACATGGTTTAAAAAAAAAAAAAAAAAGTCTGTATCATTCTAGGTGCCCCTACAGTCTTAATGTATTTCATCAATATCTGTTTAAAGTTGCACAACCAGTTCCCAAGACACCCTYCTGCCCCTCCCCCCAAATAAACTAGATTTAATAACAAGATAAATATGATGTGCTTCTCCTTGCTGAGTGCATTGACTTAAGGCATAGGCACAATTCCCCTCTTTGAACAGAGATGGTATAGTCCTGTGTCCCAATACAATTGTTACCCTGGGTGACCCTTTGCATTCAAACGTTGACTCAAGACATAATAATTACAGGAATCATTCACTAACAAATAGTTTTGAATTCATTAATTCACTGGAAAGCATTATTGAAATGAAAGTAAATWGTTCAATCCTCTTTCAGGAATTTTATGGGAGTGCTGCTTTGTTAGGCAGCAACACATCTAATCTAAACTCCATAGATATCTTCTCTTTGAGTCCAATCAGTTTTGGATTAAGCCAGAATTGTCCATTAAAAAAAAATGTAAGAAAAAAAATCAAGCCCTGGTACTCTTGAGACCACAAGAAAATAGAAAATACGTGAAAAACTGTAAAAAAATGAGCTAAATTATTTCTAAAGATTTTTGTCAGCTATGTTTTATCTTGAAGATCACTTGAAGAATACCAGCTTTGGTTAGATATCACTAGGGATGGGCACAGATCTGTCTTATTTGCACATGAGGTAATATTTCAAAAGCATCTCAGTGGCTTAGAAACCTTGCTGTCCTCGTGAGATTTACTAAGGCTTGGAAACTTTTGCCCTAATTGGTATATTTGGGGTTTTTTTTTTAAGGATTTTTGCATTCATGTGGATAAAATTATGGGTCAGAATTCAATGATCTGGGCTCTTATTATTTTCCAAAACTTCAAAAGTAGAAGTAATRTTACCAGATCAGATTTTTGTGTTTTATCCTGCCCGTGAATGACTTCTAGACTTTAAAATAAGGAAAAATACAACCATGATAAGACTCAGCCAAAGAGTTTTGGGGACTCAAATTCTAGAGGAACCAGCATCCAAAGCCCTTGCTTTCAGTAATCTGATTTGTCACAATCTTTATAAGTCCTTAAAAAAAAAGTCTTTCATTGTCAGCATCTCTGATATTTGTAGTCTCCACCAAATCTAAGTGACCTTGGACTTGATACCTTGAAAAGAAGGATGACAGAAATTCTGGTGTAGCACCTACATTATTAGACTTATTTTTGTAATTTTCTCAGTTTCTAAGGGTAGGATAATTGATTTTCTCTGTTTCTACAGGTATTTAGCCAATGTCCATATCTTAAATCTTCACACCTTCACRCCAAGTACATTCAAATTAAAGGTGTTAATGGGGAGTTTGMAGGGTGATCCAGGACACCTGTTAAYGGAGGAGGTTCTGGATTTTTCTGTTGAGTACAACTTTMATGATCCTTTTCCTTCAAATAATTAAATTCAACACCAATTTTGTCAGCACAGAGGTGACTTTAGGTTGGTGTTAGAYCTGATGTGTCACCTCTGAATAGCACAAGGCATCCTTGGCCATGCAAAGGCAAAGTGTTGAACCTCTCCAGGAAATTACATGGATTATTTCAGCAGRAAGCTCTGGACTTTCCTATTGGCCAAATGCATCCTTCTCTCCCAACAGAGCCATGCTTTGGGTGGTAATTAGAGATTAATTTACCCTCGGGTATCTTGGACCACTGTAGGTGATCAACACAGCACATCTGGCTATTTTGTTGTTTTTTAWATTACTTATTTTTCACGCCACTGATTTAATGGTGCAAAAATAATCAGAGATGCTTCTCTTCCCTTTGTATTTCGGAGGGTCTACACTGGTTCCAGGGTCTTTGCCCAGCCAGCAATCCCATTGCTCTGAGATCATGATCAAAAACGAGGGGTGATCATCGCACTGTGTTAATACAAAAGGGTCCAGGGGAGCATCGGATCCAATTCAGCAAATTGTACCAGTAAATTTTGGTGTGGGAAAGAGAAATGCTACACAAATGTAATAGGGTCACCCTGGGATTCCTTGTACTGAAACATCGTTTTACACAGAGGATATATATATATATATCTTATATATATATTTTTTATATATATATATTCACACACACGCGCGCGCACACACAAAAAAAGTCTTTGATAGGCTTTCTGTGTTTCTAGTAAAAATAGTTGGCAGCTGGGTCTGTGAGACCAGAACTGGCTTTTGTGCTGCCTGCCATGCCCCACTGCAAATTGTCTCTCAAAGGCAGACACTCGTGTTTATCTGGCAGGTGGAGCTGCTGCCTGCCTGAGACAGGAACAACCTCCCGTTGGGACACACACAGAGCTCGTAGATTTTTTGCCTGGACCCTGCAGAAGAGGAAGATCCTTGAGGCAAGTTAGGTAGTTTGATTTTTGCAGAATTCAACGTTATCTGAAGTCAGAGGGGTGGGAAGAGAGAGAGAGAAAAAAAGAGAATTAGTGAAGAGCTGTTGTTTCTGTTGTTTTGTTTGAAAAGCTTCCTCCAGACTGCTGAAAAAACTGGGTAGGGAAGTGTTTTAGGATGGGAAAGTCTGATATAAATCTGGGTGAGCACATTATCTGTCTTTACCATGAATCCAGGACTCCAATCCCAGGTTTGGATTGACCCAACCAGGGGCACCCCATGGCCAGGGGGGGAGCATGGACAGCTCACATCCATCCAAACACCCTGCTCCTCCAGCAGGATTTCTGTCACTGTGATCCCATTGCCAGGCTCCCAGCACTGACTTTATTTTATGTATATTTTATGTATATTTTATGCATATTTTATGAATATTTTATGTCTATGTGTAACACTTTTGTGTACATTAAAAATAACTTAAAATGCTGTAACAGACCTAAATTCCTCCTCACAAAACAACATAAGGCAAACATGTGGCAGCTCTCAGACACGTGGCAACTGCATCAGCCAGAACACAATAAAATAACCAGAACCCCAAAATAATATGGGATGACTGAGAACATTTGCAATTACAGTAAGAATCTCCAGTTTTAGTATCCAACCATCTAATGTCCTGAAAGATACAAGTCAATCTATGCATTAGAAAAGCAACTTAGTGTTAAAAGCAACTGCTTGAAGTTGTGAAATGCCTTGGATTTCAATCTTGGTGTATTAGCTAGGGGGTTTTTTTTGTATTTTTGAGGGTTTTTTTGTTAGCACTCATGGTCTAGGTTTGGAATGTCTTAAAATGCAAATGTTTAGACATTACAGAAATTGCAACAGAAAAGTCATTCTATTTATGACCCCTGACACTAAGATAGGTGAATGTTGCCTTCTGTGGAGCCCTCTGGCCTGCAGGGTTGTGTTCCATGGGCAGCTCCTCCTGATGAGGCTCTTTGTGGCTTTCCCCCATGGGAGCTCCTCAGCCACATCCTCTGGTGTCTCCCATCATTGTGGGCAGGATGAGGGGGTCAGAACTCATGCCCACATATTTTTGTGACACCAGAAGGGGCTTAACTCAACACCCATTTTACTTTTGCYCTGTGCTATCAGTTTTAATTATTCTCTCTTCCCCTTTGGAAGTTTCTCCAGTGCAACAACCTAATGTGTCCTAATGTTGCCTCTCTTTCCAGAATGAAACATCAGCTACAAAAGCTTTTCAGATCAATACCAGTGAATTAAGCTCTTCTTATGGAAAAATATATGATAAAAGATTTAATTATGTTGGCCAAGTAAATCTTGTTTTAAAGTGACAAGGAAACAAAGAATAYAGGAGCGCTGTGCATTTTACAGCTGCATAAATCTGCTGCAACAACAGATGCTATTATCCRTGCACTTTAAAAATAATGGATCAGCCTTTGCCACGGAATGAGCCTGATTTGCATGGGATGAGCCCAATCCCAGTTAGCAGCAGTGAGGTCAAGGGAGCCCAGAGCACCTGGGTGTTGAAAATGTAATGGGTTGGGGAGCCACAGAGCTACCGACCTGCAGGGCACAGATCTGTGCCTTGGCCTGGCTTTGCTGCAGGGCTTCATGCCTTCCACTCACCTCTCCATCTTTGGATTCCAGCCTGAGCTCTGTCCTGCACGTGGCTTTCAGGCTGCCGGCCTCAGCGTTGATCTCGATGCCCTTGGGCGCCTCCATCACCAGCGCGCGYGTGGGCGACTCCAGCCTGGAACACAGAGGGGTTAAACAGCCCATGGGCTGAACGTTCCTGCTCAGCTCAGCCTTTGTCCTGCACCTCACAACCTGCTGAGGKTCAGGTCCAAGCCTGTTTTAGCCAGAGGAAAGAGATTGTGCACAAACACACCACAAATTTCATCTGCTGCTGTTCTGTGTTGGCTTTGCTGTGCTGGGCCAAGAGTAAAGGGGCAATAAAACTGCCCCCAAGGTCTGCTT
>NW_026623631.1:90833-301326 GCF_030028575.1 Malurus melanocephalus
TCCTGCTCAGCTCAGCCTTTGTCCTGCACCTCACAACCTGCTGAGGTTCAGGTCCAAGCCTGTTTTAGCCAGAGGAAAGAGATTGTGCACAAACACACCACAAATTTCATCTGCTGCTGTTCTGTGTTGGCTTTGCTGTGCTGGGCCAAGAGTAAAGGGGCAATAAAACTGCCCCCAAGGTCTGCTTACTCTTTTTTCTCGTTCAGATTTCTCACTAATCAGTGCTAATGGGAGATATCAGCAAAGCTGAGAACCTACACAGAGAGGGCAAGTGCTCCTCTTCCTCAAACCACTCAATAAATTAGTTCTCCTGATTTCCCGTAATTTGAGGTTTGGAGGGGTTTAAGGATGCAAGGAAATCAGTGAAAACAATCAGGCTGAAGACCCCAAAATTCAYGGTCTCCAKTYCCAGRCTCACATCACTCCAGGCATGACCAYGTGCTCTGCAGAGCTTCAGCCCCTCCTAAGGACAGATACACAACACAGGCCCCTGACAGCCTTTACAGCACTGAGCTTTGGCTTCAGGCAATTGGGGTTAATGCTGTAAGGTGCAGAAGCACAGGGTTCAGTCTTCCTTGTTCATTACCCATTTTTAGATCTTCTATTATACTATATTACACTTCTATACTTGTCTCTTTCTTACTTATAATACAGCCTTTTATTACTTTCTGCATTGCAAATGATAATAAAAAACACCTCTCCCTCTTAGCTGATTTTATCACTATTTATTTACTTTATCATCACAAAACTTAGGCTATGGTCTCCTCAGGTGAAGCAGATTTGCTCTGCTTTGCCCATTTTGGGCTGGCAGCAGTGCCCAAAGCTGAGCAGGGGCAGCTCCCAGGGTTTGCCTGCATCAGCTCTTTCCTGCTCTCCATATCTATAATCATTTGTGCAAGGAAGAGTGTTCTTAAATGGACTCCTGCTGGTACTGAGACAGCATTATGGGAGGCTGAGGGAATTCTGCTGTATTTATGGCAGCCAACAGTTCAATAAAGCACAGGCACAGCTCCCTCTGCGTGGCACTTTGCAAGTTACGACTTTCCCTCTTTTCAGCATCTTCATATTGCTGCTTTTTGAACACCTTTCCCTCAAGACCCCAAACTCATCCATAATTTCCTGGCTGACTTAACTAAATCTAAATTTCAGGGAGCAACTGAGGCATATCCAGCCCAAGGAATGAGCATGGTCTCACAGCTAGCAGCCTCTGCACAATCCTTCTGAGCTGCTTTTTGTTTTCTGCAGGGATGCCACATTTTATGGAAACCTTTTTCTGATTTCTTCAACTGGTGTCACCCCTTGTCTGGCTCGTGTATGAGGAATCTAAGGTCAAGACTGCTGTAATTCACTTATTTTTCCTTGCTTGACTGAACTGTAGATTGCACGGAGGACAAATGTCTGACCCACAYTTTCCCTGGAGATCTCTGCCCGGGGATGCAGCCCACTCTCACCCTTGGTGGAGCTCACAGGATGGTGTTTGCCCTGAAAAACAAAGAACCCTCTGCTTGCACTGAGCCCAAAGGATCTGCAGTGGCTGGGATAAAGGCACACATTCCCTCTGCTCCACTGGCAGGATCCTCAGCAGGAACARCAGAGAGCTGGGGCCAGTTATATCCTAAATCATGTTGCTAAATTCACCCAAGGATGTGTCCAAATCCCAAGACACCTGAGCTAATCTGAGGATAAAATAATTCCTGAGAACACAGCCAGGTGACTCTTCAGCTCTCCAGCATCTCAGTGAATCTCCAATTTCTTTGATGTCCTGGCTGTCTCGATGCATTTGTTCATCTGTTAATCTTTTAGCTCTTCTATCCACTGAGAAATAAATCTTCTAAGTGCAAAACAGTGTTCAGACAGCACAGTACAAACACACTCATTTGCAGCAGCACTCAATTCCTGCTCTGCACAGGAGTGGCCTCTCAGTCCCACATCTTTAGTGGTGGGTGAGGAGAACTGGGAAATCGTGGATGTCTTCCCATGGTGGGGGAGGATCAATGAAAGACTTTCTTGCACATCTTTTCCTGTCACAGGTCCCCTGAATGGCAAATTGAGTTAAAATTCGAGCTTTGAATAAGCTACCAAGGATTTGGAGTGTCCTGGATAACACTGTCCCAAAGTTTTATTCTCTTTCACATCTAACAAAGTGACRGAGTTGTTTTCCCTACTCCACCTGAAGAAGTGGAATAACAGAATTGTACAAACTCTGCTGGAACCCATGTGATTTTAGACACATTCTGGTCCATGAAGAGCCTCTTTCCCCATGGAGGCACAAAGGACCCTCTCCGTGGTGTGACATGGGACAAGGACACACCACCACCATCACTGGGGCTTTGTGCTATTCCACCATCCCAAATCACCATCTCAGGCAGCTGCAATCTTGCTGACACACTGAATCACCCCAAATCCACTCCTTTAATGCTAAAAATACAATTTTGAAGACCAGGGGGCTTTTTAAAAGCTATGGAAAGAGTGAAAGTACTACAGCAGCAAAGTGCTGCTGTTTCAATAATGAAAAGTTCAGGCTGCAGCCCACATGGCTTTGTCCTTGTGCTGTGCTTTGGAGTCTGACTCTTCTCTCTCCTCCATGTTCCACACTGGTGTAAGTCCATCTGTTTGCATGGGAATCTCAGCCCAGTTTATGCTACTGTAAAGGAGGACAGAAAGGTCTTAAAAATTTGTTTAAGTGGCTTATGTTTGTAAAGGATTCAATTTGATTATTTTCTGATATCCTGAGTCAATTCCTGAGACACCTGTCCACAAACCAGGAGCTGCAAAATCTATGCAAAGCCAGAGAAGGCAGCTGAGGAGTTTATGCTCWGGGGGTTTGAGCAATGTTTACCCAACACTTTCCTTTGAAGCAGACGTTTAGGAGATGCTCTGCTTTTAAACCTAATTCTGCCTTGCAGAGCAGAACCAATTTGGAGACTAATAATGAAAGAAAATGATTTAGAGATGAACAGATAATTTGTTCAAAATCAACATTTGTTTTCCAGTGTGATACTCCGGAGCTTTTAGTGGGATTCCCATCTCCCGTTCAGGTGTAAGCCTGTACTTAGAGCAGCAGGCTGGAAAGGTGGCTGCATGAATATAGATTGTTTCATTATTTGCTCCTGCTCTTGAATTTTCCATCCCAGCAATTGGCACATAAGCCCTTTTTATTGACCATGGGTGCTGCTTATTTTGGCTCCGGTATTTGCAGGACTGGATTTTGACCTCTCTCCCAGAGCTGGGCAGGAAGGGTAAATGCACTGCTGTGCACAGTTACAGCTTGTTGAATTCTGCACTGAGGTAAGCTGCTGCCATGAAATTGCTCCTGTCCCACCTGCAGGAGGTGGATGAGGAGACATTCTCCTCTGGGTGACTCCCCACAACATGGGAATAACTCCTCTGGATCCCAAGGTGCCTCAGAAGTCCATGTTTTAACAAAAAAAAAGACACAAGTAACAGGATTTTCAGAACTACCCAAGTTCCCAAGTTCCACTTATTACAACGGGTGTTAGCTACTTCTGAAAATCCCATTGAGCACCTAAATGCCATAACAAATCTGACCCTTAATCTCAGTTCTTAGTTCTGCAACAGAGGTAATAGCACTTCCCAGCTCCATAGGGAGGATGAAAAGATAAATATATTAGCAGTTGTGAAGCAGTTASTGAGGCCAGGGAAGTACCAGGGATAAAGGGCTGGCACTGGATAACTGATCTCTCCAAACATGTGGTACTGTGCTTCTTCCTTCATCAAAAATAGTGTTAGTCCTGTTCCTCCCCTGAGCACACCCAGCTCCAGCTCACCACTCTTAATTTGCAGTGCTAAATCTGCTTTTTAAGCCCTTCTCCTCAATCCTACYCCCAAAGCACCTCCCATTTTAAAGGGAGGTGATGGCATGTGGGCATCTCACAGTGAACCCCTGGAAATCGCTAGAAATTCTGTTCTCCTCAAAACCAACAAGGGAGCAAAAAATGTGTCAACCCTGCTTTGCAACAATTTAAAGGAAACCAGCACACAAGCTTCTATTGTGGTTCCAGAGGAAAGTCATTCACTTGGAAAGATCATTACTTACCCAGATTTCTAGTTTTCATTTCCTTCATCATAAATTATCACATTAATCACTTCAGTACCAYGGAATCTATTTCCCTCTTGTTCCTCCCCTCACCCCCTCCAGGATAATACAGCATTTTCCTTACTCTTATGAACAGCCTTTTGAATTTGGGGTAAAAAAGGGRTATTAAAGATGTGAAGGCAGTATCACCTGCAGTTGGGGCTGCTGATGTGCTCCCAATACAGTGGACATAATTCTGTTAAAAGGGAAAATTTGATGTAAATAGTTGTGAGGGGAATTTTGCCTAGATCCAACACTGATGCAAATGTGACTTGTGACTTGCAATCTGTGCCTTGCACCAAARGCTACAGCAGAGGAGAGGGATGATCCTCAACACATGGAAGGCTTAATGTGAACTGAAGACCTTCTGCTACCACTTTGTAATTTTTCTCATTTTATTTATTTATTTATTTTTAAACAAGAAGCGCTCTCAAGCTCCAGAATTCCTTGTCCCCACAAGGGATTTTTCTGTGTGGGGCACAAACACTGCCTGCAGTATGGAAACGGAAAGAGAAGTTCATGCTCAGGAGGAGAGGAGCATATGATGCAGCAGAGTGGGAACAGGAGCTAATTTAATTTTGCTTAGAAACCTCTGGACTGAGAATAGAGCATGTATTACTGCAGCTGTAGCCCATTACTCCTAATGACTCTAATTATTTCTTATGGTATCCATCTGACCAGCCATAAGATTCACGTTGAGCATAAAATTAGCCAACGCTAGCACCGTGCCTGCTTACATCTCATGCAATTGGTAAATTACGCCAGCGAGTAAACACGGAGCTCCATCAATTTGCTGGTAATGAACCAGCATCTCGGGCTGAAATTTGTTTTCAATTTTAGCTCCCTTGTTTCAATGAAATCAATGGGATCACCCATTCACAGTGACTTACACTTCTGGCTTCATTATTTGTGTGTTATCTCATATGTGTCTACTCCTAGGACAAAACACAATGCTGTTCTCCCTATTAACTGGAAGTTAATTAGGTTTTACTGRATTGCAAAGAAGGCATGCTTAGTTTTTATTTCTAGAATGCTTTTAAATGTTTTTATTTAATTGTCTTCGCTTGTGCTGGAACAGAAAGAAAGTGTGTGAGGAGGAACAACAGGCTGAGCCTGACTCACCTGGTGAAAACCTCAATTGAACATAATTTCAAACAAAGTTCTGTCCCTGCCCTGAGCTCTACCCTTCATCACCAGAATTCCTTCCTGCTGGTGTTGCCATTTCATGACAAAAACATAGGGTAAAGTGTGGCAAGAACAGCAATTCTAATATAAAGCAGGAAAGAGAAAAAAAGAGAGCTGGCCTTGGTACACCAGAACAAGAGTATAAAATCAAAAGGGGGAAATGCACAATGTCTTTTTCTAAGATACCATGTTTTTGACAAAAATATGACCTAGGGGGCACAGCACAAAAGCAGCAAACACTCTGAGAGCTTACAGAAGAGATCATCTCTAATAAGAAAATATGTATCCCTGTTATTTATTGCCTCGCATTGACATAAATCTTGTTTTCAATTACATGTTAATGAAGCACACCAATTACTGTTTGAATAGGGACATCTGATTACAGTCTCAATCAACAGAAATAAATCTTGATTATGGAAGGTTTCCAGGGTATTTTCTTTAGAAACAATTAGACAAGTAAACAAGGATATATTATTATCATGTCATCCAATTGTAGATCCTGCCTATYGCTGTAAATACTGGTTAGTTTGACAGTGTGCATCACCATACAGTTTGCAGTGYTTATGCTGCAAATTGAATAAGTGACAATTCCACTGCAGCCAYAATCTGAATGAGATTGTTATGGCTGGGGGTCCAAAACCTCGTGCCATTTCTAATGTGATTCACTGAACAGTAAATGAAAATTATTTTAGCTATCTCCCCAAACCATGGTTAATTCCCAAGCAAAACCCACCTAAATCTGTCAGAGACCTGACAGGTGCACAGGTCTAATGATGCTTTATTGGAAATTACAGTTTTCTAATTGRGTTAGGGATAAGTCTGGCTCAAACAGCAGGGGGTGCAACAAATTTTCTCCTCTGTATTTGGACAACACCGATGCTGAGGAGATTTTATACAAAGCTGAGTCAAGAGAAAGACAAAAAGGAGTTGAAAAAGTTGCCCTTGTGCTTTGTTTGTAAGCTTTACTGTTTCCTTGGATAGGGAACCTTGTGTTTACAACTTTCCTTTCCTCTGTTTTAAATACAGCTCTTACAGCTTCAAGAAGTGYTTCATCACCAGCAGGGCAATAAATCTGCTGCTGGTTTTGGTAACTTCATCTCAGAGCCCAATGRACCAGGTTATGTATTTTTCACCGAGTTTGAGTTATGGGTACTGTGTTTAGTGAACTTTTCCTGAAGACAGTTCATGCTAAAGCAGCATCTCCTGACCATGTAAAGGACATWTCTTATTATCTCTTCAGAGACTGCAACTCTGTGAGAAGGGCTAATTAACAGGAGTGGCTTGAAACCACCCCAAARTAGGTCATAGCCAGCACCAGGAAGATGCTCAGCTAATATAAAAAAAGGTTTGAGATGGTCCAGACAAATGAGTAATCAGAGGAGTTTGTACGAATGGYATTGTCTTGCAGCACCAAGCAGGTGAGAACCAACTTTCATTCTCCCTCCAAAAAAATGCCATTCCTCAGCAAGAGGAAAATGTTGAACATATGGAGCCTCCCACCACACTGCAAATCCCCTGCTGCAGTCTCCCAGTACACTCTGCACTCGCTGAGGCTTATTCAAAGCACTAAAAAGCAGTAAAAGTAGGAAAACATGGAGCAGTCAAAATACAATTGTAAATTCTTTGTGATTGCCTACCATGCTACAGCAGAGGAACTGCTGAAGGCAAGGTAATTATGTAAAGTTGTCTTAAATGTCTTAGGGTATTTTTTTTCCCTTTTCTACGTTTAAAGTAATTTCTGGCATGGTTTACTAGAAGCCAAATATAGTATTTAGAAGACAAAACCTGAGATCAAGCAGAAGATATCAAATTAATCTAGGGAGAAAAATGAATGTGCAGTACTATTGAGATCTAGYTTCATTATGAACTGGAGAAGTGGTGAAGGGCAGAGATTGTCTAAGAAAAAAGCGCAAGATTAATGTTTAACGAAGTGGAGGTATGGCTGAGAAAATTAAAATCATCTGGATAATTAAAAAATTCTGTTGCTTATAAATCAAGGAGCGAAATTATCATAAAAATTGGGAGATAGCTGAACATGATGTGTGGTAAATACAGATGTGGTTTAAAAAGATGATGTGTCTCAGCAGACAGGGAAGGGATTCAGGGATGTAAAAAGAATTAYTCCKACTCTAAGTGYAGAGATGACTGCAGCGTCCTTCTCSCCACCTGGGATGGTCCMTCTTTCAGCCTTAGGTGGCAAAYTGGGACATCCAGAGCCATCTGTGTGCCATGTGGGGAGAAAAGTCCCAGAAACAGCAGCTGGCTGTGGCCAGAGGGAGATGCTGAGTGGCTGGGGCTGCAYCCTGAGCAGGGACAGAGCTGCTGTGCACTCTGAGCACACCTGGATGGAAAAACCCACAGCAGGTCAGGCTGGGACTCAGCAAATCCAGCCCAAAGGAGAGGGTCCTGTCTGTGGACATGGCAGGGACAGGTTGGGAAGGGCTTAGAGMACCCTGGCCTAGTGGGARGGGTGGGATGAGATGATCCCRAGGGWCCCTTCCAACCCAAACCACTCTGTGATGRTCTCTGRCAGTAACCACACTGTGAAATACAGCAGAGTCAGCTCTGGCTGCAGGAAACCAAAGGACAGATGACCCCTCTCTTGGCATGGTCAGAATTGGGCCAGAAAATGACATTATCACAGAGCAGGGTGAGCTCCTTGTGCTGCTATTGATGCCACTGGCTGGCACTTACAAATTTGTAATTATTTTATTACAAAAAACTGACCACACTTTCTTCAAGAGTCAGTTTGGCTCAAAACTGCTCAAGTACCAGTTTGGAAATGTCTTCATGGCTAACCCGTGTGTGGTAACCAGGGGACTTGGACTCACAGTGTTGCTGTGCCTGACCCACTGACCACAGCCTTCCTGCACCCCTAAAACCAACAGAGCCAGAGTTACCCCATCTACTACCTAAACCACCTATTTATTTCTCTTGTTACCTCTCTTCTTGCAATAAATTAAAACAAATCAAAACAAAATAAATTCCTCCTCCTGGTGGGTGCGTTAACGACCACGCTCATTTCGCACACGGAGAAGAATAATTACTTTTCATGTTACCATAATTGCCTAAACCACAAATGCATTTTTTAAGAAACAAAGGTTGGGCTGGTGTAAGTTTCTAATTACAGGTTGAAGGCTTCTAATTAAAAGGCATAAATTGGAAGAAAYCCTTTCAAGCAGAATTGCAGGAGAGGCTGCAAAGACTGGGTGTTATCTTCATGTGCTGTCACTGTGCGGGGGGGGAGAAAAAGGAATAAAAACCAAATGTTGTGGCTCTTCCTCGGGGCCACTGACACCGTTTGTACCCAATGTCTAATGAGGTGCTGCCCTTACAAGCACAGAGGAGATAAACCCATCACAGGGGAGATCTGCAGGGCCACCACATTTCACAGCAATCCTGAGCCACTGGTGCAGGCAGAGCAATGCTGTCCCAGGGGGAACAGTTTAGGCTTCAATCAGATTTTTCTTGAAGTTTCTACTGCCTGCTGGATGGTGGCAGAGGACAGAGGCCACCTGAGTTAGCCTAAAATGATAAAACCTGATGAAAAAATGCATGCTTGAGTCAGGTAAAAGTTGCAGGGGGAACCCATACAGTATTTGTTAACACAGACAGTGCATGGTTCTCTGTTTTGGGGTGACTGTCAAATCAGTGAATTTGGGTGAATTTGGGCCAAATCTCCGCTACTTTCCTGATTTGCTCTTCTGCTTTATTTTGAAAGAGGGCAGCATGATGTAATTTTTTTTTCCTGTTTTCCAGGTTTTTGAAGAGTTCCTGCAGAGCCGACCAGCATGTGATCCCTGACAGAGAAATTGCTTTCCTGTGATAACCCAGAGCACTCCAATGAGAGGATTACTGSCAGGGGTGCAGAGCTATGCAAATACTGCAGTCATTACCACCAGACTTTGCATGCAGCCTTCTGCATCACAACTGCTTGAGGAAGAGATGCCAATCTAGATTTTCATTTTGAATTTTTGAAGTTTGTCTGCCATGGGGTTTGTACCTGCTGTTTGGTCAGCCATAAAGGAAAAGGGTCATGTGGATTAAAATCTCCCATGGGGAGGGCACAGACTCAGCCTCCAGCACTCAATGTAGTGATGATTTACTCATTCTCTGATGATTTATTCTATTCCTTCTAAAAAGACTGGCGTTAATAGTAAATCACTGACGATGAGAAATACAGAGATAACAAAGTTTAAAAAAGGATCTGAAATGGCAGAATAAAAAAAAAAAMMWSSKGRRRAAAAAAAAGAAAGGTGTGTCTGTGTGCATCATCTACTCAGTGGTGACACCCTTGGAAACACGACTTACCTAAATGGATTTGAAGAGCTTATTTAGCATAACAAATTGGCTACAACCTGATGGGCACTTCTGAAAACCCATTTATGGACCTTCAGACACTCACATTCCTGTGGCACGTCCATTCATTGTACAGTCAATTTATAATGATTCCACCAAATTAAATCTTTATTAACAAACTTATTGACTCTGGCTTTGACTTATTGTCCACSCTTTTAATTAACTGCAGTAATGAGACAAGCAACATCCAATATAACAACTGACCAAACATTTTGCTTAAAACCTGCCGTTTATTTCGAGCAGCTCCACAAAAAACGAAGGCTGAATTGCTATTTGCTAAATGTCAATTTTCACACTCTGTTGAACCTTTTCTGAAGCCTGTCAACCACAAATCTGCAGTCATCTCTTCCCCTCTGATCAGAGCTATRTAGAGCATAGAACAGGTTTTCAGTTACTTTTCATTTTAATGCAGAAGATGCACATTTTCTGTTCCCAGTAGTCTTTAAAAAAATGGTAAATATGCATAAATTGTAAATGTAAAGGGATGCATATGCCAAGGTTGTGGCCTCATTCACAGTCACAGCAGCAATATGGTTCCATRTCTGCCTGTGCAAGGGCACAGAAAGGCTCCAAATTCCTCAAATCCAGCCCATTCTCAGGCAATAATATTGCACCATCCTGTTTTCCAAAGTGCTGGGCTCCTGCTCAGAGTTGGGAACGTTTCACCCTCCAGATCACTCRTTCACAGCCTTGCTTTGGGAGGGACAATAAAACAGAGGCATGGAATGGGCAAGACAACCAAGAATGAGACTGTGAGAGAGGCCCAGGGCTCCTCCTTGTGATCTTTTTGGCACAGAGGAGTTTGGAAGGGATGAGGAATATTTGAACAAGTCAGGCTCAAAGCTGTTTGATAGTGTAGAACAGAAAATCTTACAGCTCTTTGAGATTTCCAGCTGATTTCTTGCTTTCAAACATGCAAAAGAAAATAGGTTGGGAACTAGAGTAGAGAAGAAAATAAAGGAGTTGTGTGGGTGGGTGGAGGGAGGGAAGTAGCAGAGAGATAAAGAKATCAGAAGGAAAAAAAAGCCCAACTTGCTGAAAAAAAAGAGTATAGAGATATCTCCAAAGGGACTACTTTAATTCAGGGAAGAGGATGTTTTGCAAATTCTTAGCATCAATTTAATTTCAGCTAAAACCAAAWCTGTTTTCTATTTATCTTTTGCACATAATCACTCCTGAGTAAAACACACATTCAGAGGTAAGGCTTGGCAATCTTTCAAGACAGAAAAGTTAGATGATGTTTTCTTTAACAGCAAG
This sequence comes from Malurus melanocephalus, assembly GCF_030028575.1. Lineage (NCBI taxonomy): Eukaryota > Metazoa > Chordata > Aves > Passeriformes > Maluridae > Malurus > Malurus melanocephalus. The sequence goes on from NW_026623631.1 coordinate 101,731, forward strand.
AGAGGCTGAACCTGTGGTGGCCCAGTTGGCACAAACCCAACTCTTCCCAGGGAAGAACACCCCTGTCCTGCTTCACCTGGGGGGACTTGAGAGCTGTGAAACCCTGCTGCTCACAGAAGCTCTGATTCCTTCTCCTGGCTCTCTTTTTGCCCTTTGTTCCATGGAGCTGCTGCTGGTGTTCATTTTAAGACATGAAACCTGTTCTCTCCTGCTCCTTGGGCCAGCCATGGCAACATGAGAATATGTTCAACATTTCTTGACCCCCCAGGAGGTTCCTTTCCTTGGCCAAGCCTGCATTTTGGCTGCAATAACCTCCCTGGATGTCTCCTTAGCAGATAACAGAGAGACAATTCCAGCTGCTAATGGATGAGGTCAAACAGAGGTGAAATGAAAGAGATTAAAAACMAAAAAAGAACTGATGTCAGAAAAGCTGCTGCACCACTCAGTGGTAGAATAGGTTTTTGGCTGGGATTTTCAATTCATTTTACACTATTTTATTTTGATTTTTAAAAGGTTTTGTGGCTGATGTGCTGGGATTCCATTTCCAGCCTTTGTGACCTCGGGTGAGCACATCCAGCAGTCCCTGGTGGGGATGGCTCAGCACAGCCCACGAGGGAGAATTCTCCCCAGCACAGCAAAATGATACAGACAACTCTTTTCTGCTGATTTTTCCTAGTATCCAAGCCAACTAATTGGAAAACTTCCTCACAGAGTGCCCCCTCTGCTGCAAAGCACRGCCCTGAGCCATCAGCTCCATGAGGAACCTCTCCAGATGTTYTTGTGAGTTGGGAATGACCCCAGGTACACAGATCCCACCCCACTGACTTCCCAAGCACTGCTTTTAAAAGACACGAGTAGAGTTACCTTGGGAACACAACAAGAGAAAGGAAATCAKACCTTAAAAATCAACCTTAATTCTCCCTTTGCACAGCCAAACAAAATAATAATTATAATGAAGAAACATTGCAATAGAAAATATGAATTGTGGGYATTTTTTATGGTCTTAGAAACCAACAATGATCAAAGCTGTAAGGAATATTTTTTTTTTCCTGGAACTCTTTGCTTTTTCTGAATTGCCTGCACCCTCATGRCACCTCTCAGCAGTCACATTAACACTATTGATTGTCTGCTTGGTAGGTAGCAGGAGGAGAAATAAAACAGCCAAGAACTTAACTCTGTTCAGATTCCTCCAGTGCAACTGGAATGTGGGTAATTTTTTTTATGGGTGGCCATCACTTCTAAAACCTTCCCAGTGAAAATTACTGCCATGGTCCTCCCCTGTGTCAGCAACCAAAGCCACCGAGCCGGGCAGGGTGGGAGCTGGAGCCTCCCCTGCTCCTTAAAATCTGGGGTGATTCTGTTCTTTGAAGCAAAAGGCATGGGAGGTGCCTTGATTTCTGCCATCTGATGGTGCCAATCTGCCAGGTTTGCACATGCCACCTGCTCCTCAGAGCACACAGTCACCCCCCTGGAACAGAGAACACCAAATCTCAGCATTCCCTGGAACACTCCATGTCCCAGCAGCCAGGAGTGGTTATTTCCAGCTCCAGAACAGGGAATCCACTCCTCACCTGCTTTCCACAAGGAAATGAGAACATTTGTGTCATGCCCACACACCACATTCAATTCTGGGTGTCCCATCCTGCCCAGTAGCATTTCCCAGTTGTTGATGTCTCCCAGCTGGGATCTGCTGGGCCAAAGCACAGGAATGACTCAGCCTAACACATCTCTCATTTTGACACTGCCATACTGAGCTCAGAAAATCTGCAGATCTCTAGCAGAGAAATAGAGCAGAAAACTTCCTTCAGAGAAGTTTCCTCCATGGGGAGGAGGCACATGAAGCCACTCCCTCCTGTTTCTCCTTTTCAAGATGGATAAGGAATGTTCTCAACATTAATGATAAAGATTTTTCCAATGTTTCCTTCCATTTCTCGCAGTCAGACTTTTAACGTTGCCCAGATATCAAAATGCAACTTTTCAGGTTGGATCTGATCTTGCAGAGTGAAAGGTGAAGAACCCACAACCCCACCCACAKCTGTGCATCCACCTGCCAGGAAACTGCTTAATCCTGCCAGGTGAAAGCTTCAAAATAAAAACTTCAGCATTGTTTGAGCTGCTTTCTAAAACACATCCCCACGTCCATGCAGCATCCCAGCGTTTTGTGGCAGTGAATATTTGTATTTCAAAGCAATTAGGAAGTGGTGGAGGTGCAGTGGTTGGGTCTACCTCGTTTTTCTCCTTGCTGAGCCCCAGCCCTGCTGAAATCCCCACAGAGCCCATTCCAGCACATTGTCCCTGCTCTCCTCTGGTCTTGGAGCTTTGTTTCCACTGCACTATGCACAGGAAAAGCTTCTTTCATCTACACATTTAAAACTAATCCTATGCAAGAAATTATGAGCTGAACATGCCCTGGCTGCCCAAACTCAATTAGCTGTGAATTAGAAGGGAATATATTTAATATAACACAACTATTAAAAAAAAAACCCTGGAGATTTGTGAAGTTATTTACATTCCTGCTGGCCTGTTTCTGAAATTTTGGTGTTGAATTCTGATGTGCCCATTGCATGTGAAGGAGGTAACTCTATCTCACCTCCACGTGCTATCTGCTGCTGCATCTTCTGGCCTAAATGATTTTCATTCTTATGTAACAAACCACATTAGTGCTCAAGGGAAGGAACCTATTCCATCCCCAGACTCAATAAAACACAGACAATGGGATCRTGAGCCCCATCACACAGATCCTGGCTGAAACAGGAACAGAGAGAGAAACAGCTGCCTCTTACAAAACCTGGAAATTGCCAAATAATTGCTTCTCTGTCCCTCAGACATTAAATTCACTGCAGTTCTTCTCTCCAYCTTATTCCAATTATTCTTGCAGTCGCTTCCCCCCCCATTGTATTCTGCTACAGAGCAAATCACCAGGTACCAACAACCCTTGCTCTTACCCTAAAAACACACAAGTTGCCATTTTTAGCTTACAGGTGATGACAGTAATGGAGTACCCAGGATGAAACCACCAAAACCACACAAATCCCCCAAAAGAGTTTGAACAACTTCATTTCAGCAGCTGCTGTGGTGGATGAGGCAGAGAGCTGAGCTGCTGCAGTGGGAGCAGCTGCCCAGGGCTGATTTGGAGTCAAATCTGGGCAGGTTTTACCCAGCCACGCTGACTTCAGTCCCAGCGAGCTCCCRCATTATCCCAAACGCCTTTATCTCTCTAAAGGAGATCTTCTACAAAGCAGCCACATCCTGACAGTCATGCTGCTTTAACTTTACTGCTCTAGTTAGAGGTGTAATGTGGGGAGAGCTTAAAGAGATATAACTGGACAGGTCTGTTTTAATTGTTCCCACTAGAGCCGTGCTCCGTGACCTTGGACATCTACAGAGCCATAAATATGAGCTTTGATTGCTGTTCCCATAGTGACTGGCAGCAGGAACACAGTGGAGGGTGGACTAGGATCGCTTCAAGCAGGCAAGCAGCAACTGGAAATGATTAAGTTCAGAGGCTCTGGGGACACTAATGTCACTGCAGGCCAGCCAGCCTGCAAGATAAACATTGCTGGGCACTGCGAAAATGATTTTTCTATTTGCTTTCCACTGAGAGAGTGAACTAGGCTACACTTTAGGCACCAGGCTTGGCAAATGAGAGCGTGAGCTCTTCTGAGGCGATTTCTGCCAGTCCTTTCTGCTGCTGGAGATGTCAAAGCCAGGTTTGTGCTGAGAGCACGGAGTGCTGGGGAGCAGAGCAGGCATGGCTGATCCATGGGGAATTTTGCACCTGGAGCAGACACAGGAGAGGATAAACCATGCCAGGAGTGTCCCTGCTCAGTGCCAAAATCAGAGTGGCTCTTCCTGCCCCGCTCTGCATTGTGCAATGAGGGCTGTCAGGGAGTTTGGTGTGGAAATGGGACACTTCTGGCATCCCATTCCACACAGATTCAGGGACAGGAATACAGACTGTCCCTCAACTGTGACACCCAGCTCTTACTCTCACTGTGCTCTGCTCTCTGAATACACAAACAGAACTCAAATAGCTCTGAACTCTCCCATTTCAATGTAATAAACGGTAGAGTTTCAGRAAAAACACATCCACGTGCTGGTGGCCTGAGTGTATGTACAAAAGCAGCTCAGGAATATTTCTTTTGGCAGAGGGCAGAGCAGGAGGAGCTGAGCTGTGCTWATGGCAGTTTCTGAGTGATTTCCTCAGTGGGTGCCCCAACTGCCCACCCACACAATTTCCCAAAGCCCCCAGCAACCAGGGCCTGGCACATCCCAGGAAAAGGGGAATTACACAGGGGCAAATCCAGCACCACCAACAGACCACCCAAAACCCTCACAAATACAACAACTTCACCAGCTTCAGGAGTATATTCAGGTTTGGAATGGAAAATACCTCCTCTGCCATCCAGGATAAATCAGTAATTACTCAGACAGGAAGCAACACTGAGTCTAYCCATCCACACACTTTGTACACTCTCCAAAATCCACAATTTACACATTTAAACTCTGGAGTTTGGCATCGTGGCAACTTTAATGCCAACAGAAGACAGCCCAGGAAGGAACAAGTCCAAGGCATCACTTTCTCCCTTACTACATATGGCACTTAAGACATATTTGCATAGATCTGTTAACAAAGCAGGGTGATGCTCACATGTTTGGAAGCCAAGAAAACCCGGCCTTTTATGAGAACTTTGGTGGCTGCCACAGAGACCCTGCACTGTTCTCACGGAGTAATTGATCATCCCAGTCTCTTCTCTGTGCCTCAGCCTTTCACTGAAAGTGGATCCCATCATTTTTCAAGCAGCYGAGTCAGATTTGCAAACTCTGCACATTCTTATACTGACCACAAGCACTTAAAGCATCAGCTGGTTTATTTTTTCTAGGTTTGGTTCCTCTATTTTTCTTTTTCTAATGAGTAGAAAATGCCAGAATTGTCCAATTCTCTTTTTTTTTTTTTTGAATGACCAGCTTGTGACCCCTGATAATTTATACAATACGGACAATCCTACTTGGAAAAGCCAAGGATTAAAAATATTAATCTTTCAGGTGCTCAAATGTCTTCAGTTACTTTTTGAAATACAGACTAATAATATTTATTGGCTCCTCTGCTTTACTGTTAATCCGTCTCTCAGAAAGTGCACTTCTTGAACTGTAAGAAATGACACTTTTAAGAAGAATTTTGCATTTTTCTGACTGCTGCAAACCATATGGAGAGTGGCTGACGGGTCCTGATGGATAACAAACACACCAGCAGCTTCCCAGAATACTTATCTCTGAAAAGAAGGGAGCTCTGCAGAAGTGGCCTGGATAGCTCCATAAATCAATGCCACAACATTAATTCCTGACAGATATTAAAATTAAGGGAGTAAAAATTAAAAATGTTAAGTGTTGGCCCTGCACAAGTCTTGCAATTCTTTTTTCACGAGAGCCATAATCTCCATTTGAGAAGCAAGAGAACCATCACAGTGACCCTGCCAAATTTCAGTCTGGCTCTTGAAGGCTGATTTTGCTTTTCAGCACAGCCAGATGTTGCTTTTGTTTACACCAAGCTTTGGTTTTTTTTTTTTTCCCTCCCGGAAATCCAAACCAAGCCTGGCATTTGTTTTGCTGTAGAGCTGTTTATTGTAGGACAGCCCCACTGGCAGGCTGGAACTCAGCACAGCCTGGCCTAGGAAAGCCAGACATGAGGGAATTGGCTCCACTGAGAAACTGGGAACTGGCATCCAGCTGGAGGAGAGCTTCCTCAAAGGGATGGTTATGAAACCAGCACTGCCTGTGGAATTGCACCSACATCCTGACAGACTCTGTGAGTCACAACAACACCTTTCATGAGTCTCTGAACACCTCAGAGCTCCCATTTCCCTGGCAGCGACTCCCCTTTCAAGTCACATCAGCTCCCAAGGTGTGATGCAACATCATTGAGAATGTGCATGTGTTTATTAGAGGTTACAGCATAAAATATGCAGGCACCTTGAAATGTATTTCAGACTGTGACAGCGAGCAGAGTGACTGAATATATGTCAGAGGTTTATGATGAACTCTGAAGTGTCTTCATTTAAAAGCAGCATCCTTTTTTTATAGGCAGCCTTTATTGCTTGATTTATTCCCTCTATCTGTAACTAACCTCCAGACTCATAGATTTAGACTCCTGGTGTGATGTTGTTTGAATCCTGTGCACCTCAGAGCTCTGCAAAACGTTCTGACAAATTCATTGCTTGGCCCCCTCTCACTGTTCAGCACAATGCCAAGGGATGGAGAGATTAAATGGTGCCCTACTGCTCAACTGAGAACCCATAAAATCAACATATTTAGTGGGTGTTATAGAAAACTTGTCACATGCTAAGCAGGAAAGAACAGGAGAGGACTAGGAGAGATTTAGTGTTCCATTTTCCACCTCTTTAGCAGCATTGCCCTTGATGTTTTCAGTAAGACTTTGTTGGGGTTTTTTTTTGGAAAGGATTAAGCAATGGTGGAGATGAGGAGCTGAGCCTGAGTAAACAACAAAATATTCTCTTCTTGATACGATCAATTTGATCCCGTACAGATAAAACTGAGCACTTATGGAAGTTTGCAGGGCTCAGATGGGCCCAGGCTAAAGCAGCTTCCAGATGCCAGGGCTGAATTCCAGAGCTGGGCTGTCTCCAGATGTGCAGATGCTGCAGAAACATCTGCAGTGTGGTTATAGATGGTGTGACTGCAAGCACACATTTCCAATCCTACCTTTTGAGCCATTAGAGAGAGAATTTAATTTCACAAACCTCAGGAAGCAATAATAATCTTYAACCTGTGGCATTGCAGGAGAAGATACTGCCTATTTTCTATCAAAATGAACGGCTTTAATAAGCCTCCATTAATATCTATTTATACTGAAGTGAATTAAGCAGAAATGACCAAGGGACACAAAGTGCTGTGCAGGGCCATCACTTCATGGGAATTGTTCTCTGAATAAAGACAAAGCTCTGCCTGCACAGCTCAGCCTATGCACAGTAACACCAACACCATTATGGTTATCCCACAGTGCCAAAATCTCTTGTTGAAAAAGCTTCAGTGAATTAATCCAGACCCTGCRGTGGGATTTGCACCCATGGGTTTGGATTTGGAGAGGAGCAGAGATGAATTGCCCAAATCTCCTGGCACTGTTCAGTTGGGGTTGGCTTTCCCCACTGTGCTTTGAGCACAGATCCTTCTGCTCCAGGGGAASAAAAATTGATTATCTGGTGCTGAGAGGTTTGGAGGCTTTAGAAAGAAGCAAACAGCAGTTATGAAGGACTTTGTTTTTGTACCCTAAAAGGCTCTGTCAGAAATGTTATTTGTAATTAATTACAACTGTATAAACCAGAAAAGATCCTGTTAAAGTCAGTTTTTAACCCAGGGCACTCTGGGTTTCAACCTCTGGCTGAAAGCTRAGAACCTTTTCACAAGTTCCTGTGTGCTTTCTGGGTGATCCTTCTGACAGCATCTGAGTTTCCAAAATGRTTTATAAGAAAGCTTCAATCTTTAGACAGAGCTCCTCAGTTGATTCTTGTAAGAKCTCCTGTTTTTCTAAAGAGATTTTTATTGCAATAGGAATTTATTACAAACCATTTCACATGCACACATTTTCAATCGTAMCTTTTGGGTCATAAGAGAGAAAATTTAATTTCASAAACCTCAGGAAGCAATAATAATCTTTAACCTCTGGCATTGCAGGAGAAGATACTGCATATTTTCTATCAAAATAGACAGCTTTAATAACCTCCCATTAATATCCATTTATATTTATTACTCCTTCATTAAAGTTAAGACAGCAAATCCTTAATAAAAAACCCCTAAATTGACATTTTACTTTACTTCTTTCTCTGTCTTTTAAAATGTTAATACTTAAGGAAGTGGACAGGACATGACATATTTTTATCACTGCCACACAGTTCAACACTAGTGCTGTAAACTCTTTGTGTCTTGCTTTTTGCCCTTATTATATCAAATATAAGCAGATTTTCTCCGARTTCACTGGCAGGGAACATCTCCTTAGAGCAGCACATCCCCTCATTATCCAGCCCTCTCAGCTGTTCTCCAGCTCACCAGGAGACCATTTCCTCTCCGCTTTACAACCCCTTTTATGATCCTTGATGGCCCAAGTTTGGGGTTTTTCAGTTTAGTTTCTTGCTTGATTCCCTTGTGCCACTTTCTGACACGTCCTCAGCTTTCCCACCGCCGTCCTTAACGACACGAAACCAGGCAAGGAGGCAGAGAATGAGATTTCCTTTTTGTGTTGCAAAAAGCAAGAGAGAGCTCATGAACCGAGGTCAGCTCAACACAAAAAACAGAACTGCAGCTGAGTTTCAGSTGGAGGAAGAACTGCCAGGAGAGCCCCGAGATCCTGACACCCATTCCTGTGTGCCCAACCCGGGGCAAAGCCCCTCTCCTGCTGCACCTACTGCCCACACCCTCGGGGGTTTTTGCTCCTCCTCTCTAGAGAAATCAGCAGTATTTCTGTGTTTTTAAGTCTTTCTAGAGGCCACTCATCTGCTTTTTTGACTATTACTGGGGTGTACTCACATTTCTGCTTCCCCATCTCCCGCATGGCTCTGAAGCCACATGGCATCATGAGAAAGAAAAGCTTTTAAATTTGGCTTCTTCTACCCAAGGACACGATGCTTTTATGCAGCTGCAGTGCAACAGGGTGTTATTTTCCTTGCCAGTGAGGCTGTGTGTGTTTGTTGGGGTGTGTATTTATAGCAGCCAGCTCTGGGACAGATGAAACGGTGGCTGCCACCCTCTCTTTMCAACCAGCAATGCTCCACCTTTAACAGAGCATTTTCACAATTCTGGCCCCAAAAATGCTTTTTTACGGTGAGTCACTCCAAGAGCAATTCAGCTGGGAAACAGAGCAGGCATTGCCAGCCTCAGAATCATCAGCAGATCCTGGAAATGAGGCTGTGAAATCCGTGGGCTCRACTTTCCTGAAATGGAGATGAGAAAGAGGAACCACCTGCCAGCGCAAAGGAGCTTCTGCATTTCCATTTCCTCCCTCCACAAGGTGCAAGATGGGTCACCGACCTTCCCCATGGAGCCTGCTGAGCCCAGGGCAGCCCACAGCTGAGGCTCACACAATAATAATGTATTTTTATCATTCCAGATGAAGRAGAGACCAGGGGAGAAGCTGTGAATTGTGCAGGGCTCTGCAAAGAGGGACCAGGTTTGACTGCTGGTGGTTTTTAGAAAAGGGTTCTCATGAGCCATGTGCTGAATCCAAACACCACTTGAGAGATGGGAGTGACATTCCTTCAGTGAGAACTCAGCAATGGTATTTGGTCAGAAATTATTACAATTCCAAACAGCCAGAGGTGCCCCAACAACCCAGGGGATAAATCCATACTGCAGAATACACAGGAGAGGCAGAGCAGTGGCAGTCACATCTTAAAAAGATARAATCAATTCATGATGAAAGGACATAGTTGTTGGTCTACAGAAAACAACTCTGTTACACACGAAATAAATTCAGAATAAATATTCTCTAGGCATGGTGAATATTTGTGATTTCTCTTAATAAGTGTACAAAATGCTGCTTTCAAAAGGAAGGATCCCTTTGTAGTTATGGACAGATATTTCTCCTCTCTTTAATAAGGTCATGCAGCAGCTATTGATTCCTGACTACAACCTAAAGTACAATTAGTATATTTGTAAAAATGTCCTTTTTAATCACAGGGGACTTCTGCAGCTCCAAGAACCTCACTCAAACAAATCAGCATTATTGCCWTGGCCCAGCCAAACCCTCTGGCACCAGCAAGGGGCAGCAGGAAACAAAACCCTCAGCAACTCCTTGCTTGGGCAGGAAAGTGTCTGAGCTATTCCTCAATGTTTTGTGGCGGGTTAATGAGGAGTCTGTGCTGAACTATCGGTTCACACCCTGCAGGCTGCTCCTCACCAATTCCAGCTGCTTTGCCTTCATTCCTGCTTTTCCTGTGTTCAGGAAGCTGGTTCTGCACTGCTGTGGCTCAGCAGGTGAAATCCCAGCTRTGGCTCCTGTGCTGGGCTCAGAGCAGGGGAAAAGGGGAGCTCTGACTGCCAGAAACATCCCAGGATTGCAGGTGAATCTCCCTTTTAGGGAGCTATCCCTCCTTAAAAGCAGGTCCTGACTGCTGAATAAGACAAAGATTTTTATTTGGCCTGTTTTGCTCTTCATTTGGTGTTATAGAAATGTGTGATGCACACCTGGAGGGACGTATGAAAGGATAGACAGAAATATTAAAGAAAAATGWGTATTTTTCAACCCAAAAGCAAACACGATGCTCAGTGGATTACATTCCTCTCATTTCTTTACGATAAGAACRGTGTTCAAAGGAAAATCTCCTTCTCTTCTGAGCTATTCAGTCATTTTGAACATGATTACATCCTAAATATCACAGTATTTGCAAAGGATTGGGATCACAGTGATAGGTGGGTAAGGTGCTTTCCTTGCCAACTTTCTATTTACTTCTGTATTTCATGCTCAATATCCTTGGTACAAATAGCTCTATCTCAAGTACAAATGTTATGATAAAAGAAGGGTTTTCAGGCCCTTCACAGAGCATGACAAATGCTGCAGCCCAGAGCTGATTCCTGGTGCAGCATCTCCTGACTGTCCCACAGAACAGCAGCAGCCAGGCTCTGCTGTGAGGAAAACATTGCCCAATTTGCACTGAAAAAAATCCCAGCAGTTTCCTTGCCCCTCTCCCTGGGCAGCTGTCTAATGACTGCTTTTAGRGCAATTATAGCTGCAGGTAATCAATAACCTGTAGACCTTTTTACAGCTGCACCCCAAAAAATGGTCYTTGGACAGCTCAGTTATTCCTGCCAGGGCACAGTGTCACTCCAGAGCGTGGCAATCCTCCTAAATCATCATCAAAATGTAAATGAAAGGCAACATTTTCTATAAACATCTGCATTCTGGAGGCCAAAAAGGTACTTCCATCATTTTCTGTAAGACCTTCCAAAAATACCACCTCAGACTAACCTGCTGGACAGATCCATCAYTTTGGATGTGTCACCACATCCTTTTAATCAGTGTGCAGTCAATATCCTGTATTATATGAATAACTAATTAGTTTCACAACTTATTTCCACAGATGTCATTGCAAAATCTATCTGAGGAATGTCATCTGCACTTGAGAGAAGGACAAGCATTGTAATTAAGTATTAAGCCATTTCACCAGTGTGAGCCTGCCGTGGAGTGTGAAATGGCTATAATTCACATTTTTAAGACCTCGCATTTATTAGCATCTATTTTCTGCTCAAGGTTAGCGGTGAGCTGCACAGAGAGTTAAAAAAAAGCCAAACAAGCTCACTTTTTTGTTATTCAAATGGATCCATGTGCACGTCTGACTGCACAGGTTGGTCACACGGATGGGGTTTCTCTCAAGTCCCAGAGGATTGTGGCTCTCACACCTCTGCGAGCAGCACTCGAAGGTCAGATGGATGCTCTGATTATGGAGCAAGTGACATTCTGCTGCTGCAAGCTAATGACAAACCTGGGCACAGCRCAGCTAGGCAGGATACAGATCTTGTGTACAGGAAARGCTTTCAATCTGAGATAACAGCCARCACTGACGATTCGTATCTCCCAGGAAAAGACTCTGTTTGCATTAGGAAGCCCYGACAGAATAAATGCAGRGAGAGAAAATGAACCCAGCTGTCRGGTTTTATTCAGGGCCCAGGAAAAGTTAAGCTGGCTTCTGTCTGGAGCCATTGCTCCAGCTGCAATTGTGCTGCTTAATTAAAGGCAGGAGAAGATGCACGTTGAGTATCTTCCCACATCATCTGGTGCATCAACCAGCAAACCACAGGGACATTTCCACTGCTCTCTATCCCATAAGCAATCCTGTTTGGCAKCAATTTCCTTCACAAATCTGCCCTTTCCTTCCCTGTGCCCACTCGTGCTCTCTCATGAAGGGCCATGCAGCTCTGATGGGATGTGCTGGCTGCTGGCTGGCAGCACGGGGGACAGGAGGGAAAACAAGCACACCCTGCAGGCTGCTCCTCACCAWTTCCAGCTGCTTTGCCTTCATTCCTACTTTTCCTGTGTCCAAAACTTCTCCTGCCAAGACCGCCTTCACTGTCCATCAGTCCTCTGTGATGAGATCTGCCTGTCTATGAACAGATGTTAGCAGCAGCACTGGGAACAGGGCAGAGCTGGGATTTATCCAGCTGGGACAAAGCAGCCAAGCCCCATTGATGCCTCTGCCATTTCCCAGCTGTGTGCCTCCTGAGCAGCTCATCCAGACCTAAAATACAGGGAGGGCAAGGACACCAAGAGCTAAACCCCCCCTTCTCAGTGCTGGRTGTGAAAGGAAGGCAAGGCCAGTAAGAGAAGGGTTGCTGGGTAAGGAAAGGGAACAACAACCCCTCCTCCATTTTGCAGTGGGAATCCTTTAACAGATGGGAAGCCCCAGCAATCAGCTGTCTCCTTAACTCCAACCCTTATATCCCTTACTGCACACCAGAAGCCTATGGAAAGACTTGGTTTGGGAGGGCTGTGGCTTGCTAATATAAGAGAGAAACAGGCAGCAGATTTGAAGGGATGTCAACAGGATGAAATACTGAAGCAAAATGGCTGCAAAATCAGTGTGAATTCTGCTCTGGGGAAGTCTCTCCAAAAGCAAGAATTTCAGGAAGCCTTGGCTGCCATGGGAAAATGGTTAGATGAGAGTGGTGTCCTCAATCAGAAAAGGAGGTGATGATGATCTCTGGCATTTGAAAGCAACTCATCAAAGGCCATTTAAATTAGACTGAGGTTTAGAAATCAGGAACCTGGTCTCTGCTTTTAGTTGTACATGAACACATTTCTGTTGACTTCAGTAGAGATGGTTGTATATTTTCAACCAGTCTGAAAAGAACTGAAAATAGCTATATTTGTTACAGTGTGGAAGGTAAAGCTCATACCAAGGAAAATCTGTCGTCATTTAAGCTGGTAGGACTACCAAAATTATTGGCATTGCACTGGTATAAGAGAGAAATAAATTGCATCTCTTCTGGTAAATCAATCAGAAAATAACACCAGCTACGTACAAGGGTACAGTGGTCACTTCCCCCTTGCTGTCACCTCACAGGAATCCACAAGTGTTTTCTGTGAACTAAACAGCRTTTCAGTATCACATATTAGTCTTTATAAATGACTTTCATTTCTCACCAATTACTTCCTCCTTTGTACCATTCATTTTTCACATTTCCTCTAATTTTTCTCCTCTTCATCATTGCTAACGTAATTGGTTTTAGACAGAAATATTATTTGTGTTCCTACTTATCTATGGTGCCTTGTGAAACACAGCTGAGAGAAACCTTAACTCAGTAAGAATTACCGTGTTTCAAACTGAATGTTGTCACGTTAGCTCAGCACTGTATTTAAATTGTTTTTTGTTACAATAGGTCTCACTTGGACTATCTGGGTAGTTCAGTACTCTACGTGGTAAGGTGGAATTGCACTAATAAAATCAAGCAGCAAGCACATTTCATCTGCCATTTCGTGCTTTCAGTGCYTCATAATTAACTTTAGTCAAAATTACTCCTTTAAGCCCAAGGGATTAATTCTCTCTTAACTATATTTGTGCATTATAGAAAAAAAAGTCATCCCTTGGTGTCCTGGCCTTGGATGAGCAATTTAGTGCATTTTCAACCTCCAGTATCTGTGGATGAATTCCAGGTGTGTGCTCGCCCCTCATGGAGTGAATTTCATGCTGTCTGACTTCTTTTTATTTAACTTTGGGAACAGAAATACCCTGGAGCAGGTTTCCAAGCTGCAGCATGAGCTGGACATTGGCACTGAGGGCAGCTCTGTTCCAACACCACCCCAGCTTCCAGCACTTGGCACTTCTGCAACATCCTCCTGATACTTTTTCTTCTATTCTTTTTAATCCCCTCGCCTTAAACTATTTCTCTTCTTACTCACTGCCTGGTTCAGCCTTCATCCCTCACCTCAGAAGAGTGATCTTGTGTTTGACAGACATCTTCTGTTAGCCTCCCTGGCATGTATTTGTTTTTTGCAAGAATGTAAATAGGAGAAGGCAGGTGATTCCTGCCAAAGTCAAGGAGAGGTTCTCAAGGCAGGCTCTTGACAAGCTACTTGGGTGCTGCTAAAATGATCCAGTGAGAAAAGGTCATATTGAATTCAACTTTTATACATAAGCAATCACATTACCATATGTCAAAGGCACCAACCTGCTTTAAAAAGCATCAATGCAGATGAGTGCAAATATGTCAATGTCCAAACAAATCTCCCAAGCCCTCCCCTTAAACTATTTTGGGACGATACCAGATGGCAATGCTAAACATTCCAAGTATTTGAAAATAATYTGAATTTGTTTGCTTTCCTTTTAAYAGCTTTTGACCAGTTTAGAACCCAACGAACAACAACAAACACATTCAGGAGTCTACAACCACTYTGAATAAGTAAAAACATGAAAACATTCACAAAGTAAATCAAATCATTTGTCAASCATCTCTAGCTTTTAGGTCACTATTAAAGAACATTCTAGAAGCCAGGTAGGAAACATGAGCTGTTAATTACATCCTGCATTAAACAAAATGTTAATGAACTCTGGCATTCCCACCACAGTGGACACTGAGCAGGACTGTTTTGGGTCACAGGAATCTGCAGCAAAGTCCAGAGCTGGCTCCAACAAGCACAAAACCCATTCTTGCAGCCTTGTGATGGGCTTAGCATGTCAGGAAAAGGCTGTGCACATATTCCCACTGGGATTGCCTCCTTCTAAACCACTGCAGACAAAAGGATTTTAAAAAGGACACTGAGAAAAGAGAACCACTGCGACGTGGAACAGCTGATTTACCCAAATAGCTGAATTATGAGGATCATTCATCAGCTAAAAGGACAGAAATTCTGTTGAGAACAAGTGTGTGTCCTGTCACCTGCAGTGTGTCAGCTGTTGTGACACAACTGAAGGCCTTGGGGAGGTGRGAGGGAAGGAAAGAACAGAGATGAGTGGCACATCCTGCCCATCCTGCCAGGGAATCTGTCTGTGTTCAGGAGAGGGGCAAGGGGAGGAGGACAGGAAGGAGGACATGCAGGTGTCCTGACTCCCAGCTGGGACAGGAGCAGCTGCTCCACTCTCTTTGTGATACCAACAGTTGCTGCCACTTCATTTTGAAATTTAAAAAAAAAAATGAGTGGGCACTGACAAGAGCAAAGGRAGAAATCACCAATGACAAGAGCAAAGGGAGAAATCACCAAYGGGTCGTAATCTTTTGGTTTGGGAAAGAGATGGAGGCCGGTGGTGCCTGGGGGCACCTGCAGCAGCTGAATGTGCACTTTCCACCCCAGAACTTCAGCCTAAGCAGGAATGAAAGTTTGCACAATTTATTGCAGGAAAAGGTCTTTTAGAGCCAAGCCAGCCACTGATTGTATGCTTTCACTGCTGCTTTCCCAGCAAAGTGTGACAGCTTGGGGCCCATCTCATCCAGCCCCATCCCACTGCAGCATCCTTGGAAACAGGCAAAAAACRACACCTTATGCACACACTCTGCTACCAAAATAGGAAGGCACCAAAAAATCTCCCCTCAGAGTAAGATTATTTCCACTATTAACTCTGAACTGCCCCCARAAGGCACCGTTTTACCTAAGAAGCAGCCAGTGATCCAACATGTAGAGAGAGATGGATGGATCTYGGTTTGGGGAGCAACAGAGCATTTGTGCTTGGAAAACCTTGCTTTCCCTGCACAGTGCYACCACTGCCTCTTTTCCTCTCAGAATGCTGTAAAAACATTTATTTTTGCCAAGATAAAGTTGTCAGAAGCGCACAAAATATTTTAGGACTCTGTGGGACTTTTTTTCCCCCCAAGTTAATTCTATTCAATAATTTTCCTTAAAAAAAAATACAAAAACCCCAACAGATTTTATAAAACTTTTTCACTCAGCCCACTAATTTGAAAGGAAGTCAGTTACCTAACAGCTTTCCACACAAAACAACTGAAATAACAACATGAATTTAAAGCAGATCAAATACACTGAATCAATCCCTTGCATGGATACTGCCATTAATTCATTTCAATTTCATTTAGCTTAATTTGCTTTGGAACAGGAGCATAGTCAATCAGATTAAGGCCATTTTAATTCACATTTTCCCCCTCCAAAACAACATCCTACACTTACTTGGACTATTTCTCCCTCCCATTATAAAAAGCCTTAAGTAACCACAAACTTGGACCTAAATATTCCATCTCTTTTGCACTACTCAAGACCTGGTTTTGTAGGTCATGGAGATGCTGTTAGATGTTCTAACCATAATCCTGCTTTTCTTTTTTTTTTTTTTTTTAATGAAAATGTCAGTAAATATGGGCTGTGCCAGAAAACTTTTGTCACTTGGAGCTCACCTAGAAACCCACCCATCTGCTGATGTCTTGGTTTGCTTGGCTTTTCCAGGGAAATGAAGGGCTTTGCCCCACCACTCCCTGCCAGCTGCACATCGTGGTGAGCACTGGCCACRTTTTTTTTAAAWYCYTYTTTTTTTTTTTGAAGGAAGTAGACCCAAACTGGGCAAACCACGAGGCAGGGTTGAAGTCACTGCGTGGAGAAAGTGAACAAACTTCCCTAAAGAAGTGAATCACTGCGCTCGCTGTCTGACAGATGATCCCCAGAGGGGAAAATCCCAACAATTACAGGGTTTCCTGGGGGAACTGAAAGGTGCAGACAGACCCAAGGGAAGRCTGGTGGGATATTTTTCCTCTTCCATGGTGTCCTAGCTGGTGACYTGTCCCTGGTCTCAGAGCAGGGAATCAGTGAGAGGGGCTCTCTCTCACCCCCCTACATCTGCTGTAATTCTGCAGCTCTTATGCTCAAATTCAGCTGGCTCCAGGCTGCTCCATCCCCAGCACTTTACAGCAAAAAAGGAGAGTTTGCAACCCAAGATTTAAGGACAAAATGMYTCTGCATTTTTAAWTTTTTTTAAAATATCTCCCTCTCTTTTTCTAAGGAGGGATAATTTGAGTGTTGAGGCAGAGCTCTACAGCACTCTTGGTCAGAAGATAACAGGAGGTCAATAATTTATTAGGCCATAGGATTAGTGTCTTTCCAGAGACCAGTCATCCAAGTTAACCTGTAGTGCCACACTTCTAAAAAAAATTAATTTTTTAAACCAAAATAAATCTAATGCCCTGCATTAGCTGGAGGGCAGAGCTGGCTCCCAGGAGCTGTGCTGTTTATTCCCTCGTGGCCCAAAGCTGTCAGCAATCTCTGCAAGTGTCAGCAGTTACACACATGCACAGCCATGCCCTGGGTAGGCCAGGGAGGGTCTGCATTTCTGTAAGACAGATCATATTGGGGAGCATTATCCTCGTGCCTGCTGCCACTCCCTGTGATCCAGAACAGACTTCTGCACCTTCCTGCACAACCACGATAAAATKACTCTATTTTTTTCCCCCAAATGCTGAGCCCAGGGCATGCAGAGCATGTGACAGAGCAGAAATGCTGCTCTCATGGCTTGTGATTGCCTTTAGTTTGGTCACAGCACATGTAAATGTGGCAGTCCCTCCTCTCCATGATGCCCTCCAAAGGGAATCCCCAAGCTCTTATGCAAAAGCAGAAATGATGCCCAGCAGTAAGCACAACTCCAACAAGGCTCCACTGAGTTACCATTAAACCATATTCCAAAGTTTACCTTAGTTCCTTGAAGGGGTCTGCCCTGACATTGGGAGTTTCTATAGATTTAGGGAACACTGTGCCTTCTGCTCCTGAAATCACAAAACAAAACAGAAGACAAATTGTAAACATTACAAGCTGTCATCAGGGGAGTGATTGTCAAATCATACCTAGGTGCAATTTAACCCGTTTCCTGACCCCATTTCTCTCTTGCACATCCCTTCAGTCCCCAAAAAAGCCAGACCTTGATCATCTGCCATTGGCTGCTTTGATTACAGGTGGGATTTGCCTGTAAACTGCACTTCGGCCTGGAGAAGCAGCTGCTTGCACCCCGACTTGGGGAGAGTTTGCAGATCCAGCTGATGCAGGGAGCTTGGAAAACCTTGGTAACCAGGCATTTAACCCAGCTACATTCCCTCATTAATGAACCTGGATGCATGTTGGGACATTATTTCCTTCTGGGCTCTCAGAGATAACTCGAGGGAAAAAAGCAAATTCTGACTTGATCCCTGCAAATACCCCTCCAGTCAGGCTGTGCTCCTGCCTGGGGAAAAGGAGAGGGGTTCTCTTGATGCAGGGCAGCACAAGCAGACTGCTCCAGTCCCAGCCTGGCCACCAGTTTGATGTGTGACCCAGGAATCATTTCACTTCYCATTCCCCTTCTCTCAGAGATGGTGGGGAAGCCACACTGCCCCATTTGCACACTGGCTTTAGAGCTGTGAGCTGCTGGGTGCTATCAACACTTATCTCAGTTTCAGAGCACTGCAATCCTCTCCATGGCCACCTGAACAGCCCAGTGGGGCCATTTCACCCCTGAGCTGGGTCTGTATTTTGTGATCAAGCTCTGCTCCAGAACGATGTGCTCTCCTCATACCACTGCTGTAAACCAAGGCAGCCCCTGCTATCCCTGCCAAGCCCTTCCATGAACTGTTCTCACTTAAAATGTCTGAGCATAATCTGAATTGGTCTCACTTCATCTTTCAGTCCTCATGTGCATGAGGAGACTGTGGTTAGATACCAATGGTGACCCGACCCCATCAACCCACTCTGATTCCCTGAAAAGTCTGAGCTTTCTGAATCAATCACTGTGAAGCAAATCTGCTGGACTTCTCAATGTTTTTTTTTCTAAACCTGTTCTACTTTTAAAACACTCTGTTGGAGCACAGGAGTCCCCAGGTGCTGTCCCCGACACTCTCTGCTGCAGAACATCACGTTCCTGCTCCCACTGAAACTTCCAATTAAAGCASAGCTGAGAGTGGTACTAAGTGTCTCACACACACAGTGCACCAGAAATTGATGTTCCTGCTCTCCAATATATAGCTGCCAGCCCAGTGAGCAAGTATGACCTATATTCTTCAATTTAAACCTCTGGTCTTGCCTTCAGAAGCATTGACAACAATTAGCCATTCATTACCTGCAGTCATCAGCAATTTCAGTTCAGCATGGAGACAACACTGGTGGAGTTTTTTTGTTTTTGTTGGTTTTTTTTTTTTTTTTTGGAGGATTTTTTGTTTGATTGTTTTTGGATTTTTTTTTAATTTGAATTTTAGTTTGCTAAAGTTATTGCTGCAAACAACTGATGAAAACTTTTAGCATACAGTTTGAGACCTCTCCTAACACATGGTATCGTAACTGTTATCTGTGCACAGTCTGAAAGAATCATTACAGAATAACAGATGTTCTGAGATGGTGCAAAACATGTTAAGACAACATCCTGCTGTAACTGCTGCTATAAGTGAGAAACACCTACAGCTTCAGTAAGATTACACTTTCTTTGCACTGAAATAAATTAACTAAGCTGTCCCACTGTGTTAACGAAAAAAAAAGCCAGAATGAAAACAAGCATTCTAACATTTATTTAAAAAATCCAGACCAGAGAGTTTAACCAGAGAAAAACAAAGTAAACTCCAAGATGATAAAAGCAGCATAAAGTTTGAAGCTTTATACTTGGGGATTGAAACTGATCCTATGGCACAATACAGATATTTTGCTTTTAACTCTACCATAAGCCTTCATTGTTACAAGTTGTCATAAGCAGCTGTAACTTGCCAGCCATGAAGGTTGTTACTATCAGATCTGTCCTCTCTCAACAGTTCCCAAATGATTTAAATCTCTGCTTATCCACACGATTGCCTTGGCTCTTGGCTTTGCAAYGAAATGCAGCAAAACACCCAGCCTGTGCTTATCTGCAGAGTAAAACAGTGATTTTTGAGGGAAGGAAGATGAGGAGGTGCAGCTGGAGAGATGCACACTGATATTCTTACACCCTTTCCATCCACATGGCTTAAATGGTGACTTTATGCTGGGCATTTTGAATGATTTTTAGATACATTAAGTCGGGTACTCAAGTCATGCAAAGCTCAAAATAACTACCTGCCTGTAACCAGAAGTGCCTCAGAATAAGGAGAAACCAACTGATGTCTAAATTTGGKGTTTTCCAAGCTTTCATTATTTAATTTAAATGCAGGAAGCAACTTTGGAAAGAAGGTTAGTGAAGACCTCAATGCAGTCTTTTCAAGAAAGTTGAAAATAAAAGTGCTGGGTATTTGTTTCCTCCATCTCCTTGTTTTCCTATCCCTACACAATTCTCAAACCCTCTTTTCCTGTCTGCCTTATTCCAGATCCATGAAAAAGTCCTTTATGCACTGGGAACAGAAATGAGATTTCCAAACCCTTCTGTTTCTCTCCTTTGATCCARATTAGAGGTGAACATTCCCTGCCTTGATAAGGCTTCCTGCCTTGACAGTGTAATTCCTTATTATTCCCCCTAAGAACACAGAATGTCCCAAAGGGCCACCTGTCCCTGTCACTGCATAGACATCAGCCACGAGGGGATGCTGATCCCTGCCCTGACTCTGCTGTCAGAYCCCCTTGAATTGGCTCAAGAGTTGATCAACTTCCCTCACCTCACCCAATTCCCATCTTAAGTGTCCCCTTTTCTGGAGCAGGGCACTGATGGGTGAATTAAATACTTTATAAAAGTCCTTCCTTCGGTTTCAGCCTGCTGCCTGGAGATTTCCATAAAGAACCATCCTCTTCTTTTTGTGTTCTGGGAATTTTCTGGACCTCCTCCAGCCCCCTCCCTCCAGCCCCTTCTATTCCATTTTGAAGAGTCTCAGTCTCTGCCTGGGGGATCAGAAGCTCCCCAGGGAAAGAACTGCCTTGGACTAACTCAGCTCCACTGGACATTTTTGTGTCAAAAGTCTGCTTTTTGGCCACTGTGGAAGTCCCCAGMCAGGCTTTGACAGCATCAGTCTTGGCTGGTGTTGAAAGTGAAGGCTGGAGGAAGTGACCTCATTTAGTGGTTTTAGAATTACAGAATCACTTCTGTTGGAAAARACTCTTAAGATCATGGAATCCAACTGTGACTCGAGGCTTTGGCAAAAAAATGAAGGAAACTTTGAGGGAAATGTGTTGTTGTCACTGAATGGGGCTGTTCTGGCTCTGCTGAGGAGAACTGGGATGTTATGGAGGAACAAATGGCTGAAAATATGAATTCCAAGGTCATGAGCTTAGAAAGTAGTAAAAATTTCTTCTACATGTTGGAGGCTTCCAAGCTATAACATCCCTGGATAAAAGCTGAATGCTACTCATGATTCATGGCAGTGTGACAGAGTCAAAGGGAAGGCAAAYGTGACATTAAACTGAAAGGCAAGAAGAAAGCTAACAGTAACATAAAAAAAAAAAGACATTATTTTAAGAATCATCAGTGAATCCTTGAACTGTTGTGTGCTCCCCCTGCTCATCCCCAGTGAGGAGAGTGTACAGAGAGGAAATATTGTCATGACTGCACAAACAGGAAAAGTTATCCTACAAAAGAAGCCTGGAAGGACTTGGCTTTGTGGCTGAGCAGTGTGATGTGCTCGGGAAGGAGACTCATGCTGTGCATAAATACATTAGGAGRGTAAATAACATGAAGGAAAAAGAACTACTGGCTCTAGGCCAATGTTTATATGAGAGCCAATGCTTATGAGTAGCAGTAAACTGCTCCTGAATATATTTGGGAAGGAAAGTGAGTGTTCTCCAGCCAAAGGAGGAGCTGCAATGGGAACAGCTTTTCAGTTATGTGGCACAATATAACAGATCTTACAATTCCTGACTGGACGATGTGGTGCCTCAAAACAAGGGGCAATGTTTTTAGGACAATCAATTTCCTTCTAGTCTTGTGCTCCTTTAGTCATATTTTCACTGTCCTCTACCTGAGCAATGATGGGTTTTGGCAAATGCTATTAACACACAGCTCCAACAATTCAAAAATCAGCTGCTACAATATCCCTTTTTAATCAAACCTACTCTATCCCACTTCCCCTTTTACTGAGTACAAAGCAAATGTAACCTACATTTATTATTGTACAACACAGCTTCTRCTTCCTGAATTATCTGTTATTAAAACATTTTCTATCTGCCATGAAAATGCGTAACAGAAAAATTCTATTTCATTGCAAAGTACTGAATTTTTTTTCATCACATGAGACTCTCTGCTGCTTCTAAGGGTAACTTATGTGCAATCAGCCAAAGATAGAAGAAAACAATAACATCATTAGTATTTAAACACACTGTACTATACATCCCTAGGCAATAAATTATTCTTTCTCACAGTATTATATCAGAGAGACTTCCATTATACTGATTCCCTCTTCTGACACTGTGTAATTTACCACCGATAAATGTTCATAAACAGTTTGACTGAAAAATCCATAAGGCCATTTCAGCTTTATTTTAAGTTCCATTTAATGTCCCTCAAAAATGATTTCATCAATGTGTTTCCATTAGCTGGTTCTCTGCCCAATAACTTAATTCCACACAATCAGTCAGGAACTTACAAAGCATATGACAGGATCTGCCTAAAGTATTTTGGATCACCATAAAGATTCACTCAGAGTGCTTGGGTTTTTTGGCTTTTTTTCCTCATTTACAGGGCATAATGTGTGGGGTTTCAAAGACCCTGGTATGAGGTCACTTCATTCAAGAACAAAAATTTTGAAAGTTCTCCATGACAAGAGAACTTTTACAGCCCAGTTTCAGGGTTTGGAAAGGGAGGAGCACAAAGGCCCCAAGGAAGAGCTGGAAGGTGCATCTGAACCAGCAACAGGTCCAACCAGAAGAACAGGGCATCACCAGCTCAGCTCTTCCAGGTGCCTCTTGCTTCCCCTGTGTGCTGCAGAAATGCCTGAGCTCATGACACTGTGCTGGCACCTTTCCTGGTGCCAAGGAAAGGGCAATTCCTGCTCCCTCTGCCCAGGGCTGGGACCCAGCCATCGTGGCAAGACTCTGATCACATCCCTCTGCGCAAAACCTGCTCTGGACTTCCAGCTCTCTGCTGGAAGAGAGAGATGAGGAGCTCAAATGCAATGAGAGGTATTTTTAGACTAATGATTGATGCTCCTGCTGTCAGGGGTAGGTGGCAATCAGCTGAGCAGCTCTTGGGGCGAGCAGAATGCAGGGAGACATCAGGCTTCCACYCAGAGGCAGATAAACCTGCTTAGCTACTCCCCACTCTCCTTTTCCTTTCCAGACAACACATTTCTTTGCCATTCTGTACTTTTAAAGTGATAATTCCAGACCCACAGCACACATTTAGTGTTCTACATCCCTGCTTTCTAATGGAAGTGGGGTTTCAGAGCCCTGTGATGAACCTGAAGATAAAGTTTGCTTTAATGTATCTTCTCTTCAGTGCTCTGCCTCTTGCAGGACTGTGCAAATGAGGGGGGAAGGAGAAGGATTTGCTGTGATTTTTCTCTATCTGAAGTCAAGAGGCTGTTGGTCTCCATAAACTACCTTTATTCCCACTTTTATTGATCAGGACACATTCAGCAATTTGTTCATGAAAACACCCATCTGAGGAGGTTCTCTCCTCTGCAGATCTCATCAGGATAATGTGTGACAGTCTCAGAAAGTCTGTGCAAACAGATGCCCAGGAAATAAACCCAATACAATGCAGGTAGAAATTATTTGTGACTGACTCTTCTAATTCCAAGCTTTAAAAGCCTTATTCATCCTTAATTTATGTTTTTAAATGGGTGAACATCGTAATTGCTGTTGCTCCCCTTGAATCCCATCAAATCTGAAATCAATAAGAGCTCTATTTCAGGGCCCAATAATAGCCTGGTTAGGTTAAGTCAGTGCACTGAACAAAAGCCATAAACTTCATTCACGTTTCTTTCCAGGATTCTACAAAAACAGCTCATTGCAAAGTCTGTCTGTCTGTCTGCCTTTTTTGTCTACGTTTTGAGGAGTTGTTCTTTTAAGGACAACCAAGAAATCCTGAGTAATAAGGGCAATAATGAGATCATGTGCTGCATCAACGAAGTGTTTATAATAAAAATGTAATATAATTAAAAAAAATTATTCCACTGCATTTATTACAGATTATTTTTAGCTCTTGCTCTTGGCACTGTATGCACACAAGGAGTGAGCCAAGCCTTAGCACTGGGCTGTGGCTGAGTGAGGCCAGACCAGACAGGAACTCCTCGTGACTCCAGCCCTGCTGGGTGGAGGAGAAACAATTGTGACTCACAGTCCGAAGAAACCAATGGAGCCTGGGTTTAAACTGGAAAACTTGCAAACAATGAGATGAGCTGYGAGCTCTGAGATGAGCAAGTGGGTCATTAGTGGTGTGTGTTCCTGCAGTCACACCAACTTCAACAGCCTCCCTGCCACACTCCATTTGTCTGAGAAATATAAAGGGAAAAACAGAAAAGAACAGACGGGCTCGCACCCAAACTGAGAACAGACACAGGAAGAAAGGTTGCTACAACTGATGCTGACCTCTAGATATTTCCTTCTTGACTAGTTTTGGGGTCCTTCAAACTTTTCCTGCAGCTCAACAATAGCAATGTCATCACTGAATTCCTTTGAAGCTCTTCTTGGCATTCTTGTGCAAAGTTGCAAAGGAGCTCAGGGGAGCACCTGAAGTGGGAATACACAGTGGAAATTTATCACAGAGAATATTATGTGAGCTTCAAACAGATCAGCTGGGGAAGACACTTAGGAAATAAAATATAAATCTGCCACACTTTTAAACTTGATTTCAGTGTTTGGTAAGYGTACAGTATGTTTCTTTCATAATCCTTGTGACATTTAATCAATATTAATCTGATGGTGGATGATTCCTCCTTTTCCTCAAACAGGATTAAGGGAACACAATSTGAACACACATTTCAGCCTGGACTGGAAGCCTATACACTTTACATAAATGCTATCCTTTCAGCCTGGAATGTACTTTAAGTAAAAGCAAACACAAGGAAAACTCCTCAGTATCTCTCTCTCCCAGCACAAATTGTTCTTGCCAAGAAAAGACAAGTTTGCAATCTGGGTGAGTAGGTTTTGAAAAAGAGGAACAATGGTAGTTGGATTTGCCATTAAAAAGAATGGAAAGAAGTGTCTACACCGATTGCCCTCAAGGCAGGGGAGCCACCAGAAGTGTTCATTCAAGAATTGGTAATTTTAATGTCTTCCCTTGCAGAATGGGAGAAATACTCTGAAAGAAAATATCCAAAAAGTCAAATCTCACCCTCTAGGAAAAAAAAATCCACCTAAAGTCACCCAAATCAATTCAATCAGGTTTCTTTTCTATATAGTTTTTTAATTCTTTGTCACTGCTGATTATGGGTTAAATCACTTTGTGACCCCTGACTTTTACATGGATACAGCAACAGCACGATTCCTAACGGAAACAAAAAAAGTAATTTTCTTGTGGCTTTAACCACTGATAGCAAACACATGTTTTTGTCCTCCACTACTCTTYAATCTTGCTAAACATAATTTTTTTCCATCAYCACAGCYCTGCAACGAGCGCAAAGGAACTGTACTGCCCTGACTGAACAGTGCAGACAGCAGAGGCTGTTTCCAGGCTTGCTCATGCCTGTGCTAACCCCTGGTATCTTCATTTGTCAGCACATTTCCCTACTTCCCTCGTTTTATTCGCTATCCCTTTCCTGCAGGACCAACACGACAGCTTGGCACTTGCTGTGGGACTGCATTAGTGCTGCTGCCTAATTACCTGTGGGCAGTGAGTACTGAATATTGCAGCTGCTTCCTGGAGCAGTTCATACATCTTCAGCAAAAGGTCAAATGCTTGTCCCAGCCTGGCGAGCAGCCGGCTGTGGCTTGTTCCTTTCCCTCCTGAGAGCACAGAAAGGAGCTCTGGAGCAGCTTTGAAGCAGCCTAAGGAAGCTGGGGTTCATTTTTAATGGAGTGAACTGGGAAAGGCTGCGGGCCCAGGCTGATGGTGTGGTTTGTTTCCACGAGCACTGCAAAACATCCTGCTGAGGCATCCCAGAGAAGTTCCCCGTCCACGCTGCAGCAGCACCAAGCCAGCTGTGGGCTACAGGCACCTTCCTGTCCACCCCTTTGCAAAGGAAAAGGATCGTGTGACAATGGGGGAACAGAGCACATGGACCTCTCTCCTGGCTGGTTCACAGAAATCCTTTATTCTCACAAAGCTGAGCCTCTTTATACTTTCAATTTCCCGGGCTGAGCACCCATTGGCTGTTTCCTCTTCAGGGTCACGACTCACAAACCTTCTTAGCCAATCACATCTCTGGTTAGACGGGCTCTAGGGGCTCTGTTAGCCAATCACAGCCTGACACATGAGGCAGGGCCATGTCAAACATGACCCACAGCTTTACCCTTTCCAAACTGCCAGAGTGAACAGAGGGGGACGGGTCTGCTTTCCTGTCTCCCACGGGATCAGAGGAGGAAAATGCTCCAATTTCCTAAGAAATGAGTATTGCAGCACCATATCTCCTTTCTAAAGGGTTCTTACAGACATGTAACAGGGACACGCTTTCCAGGGAAGCACCCAAAATGCAAAGATTCAAGCGTGGCATTCACCCTCAGGCATGAAGTTGCAGCAGACTCGGTGGCGACACCAGAAATCTCCGTCTGCTCTCCGGGTCAAGTTTGATTTCAACACTTGGCTACCAGAGCTGCTCCTTCYGCCACAAACACATCAGCAAAATGCCATTTGGAAATCATAATGGCTGCTGTAAAGGGCAACCATGCCTGTCCTGACCCATAAATAATCRCTGCTGAAGAAGGGGACATGCTRTAAAAATRGGTGGTAATTCCTGGAAACTTGAATTTCTAGCCTACCCCACCCTCTGAAATGACTGATACCAGTCTAATACCTTTGTAGATTATTTAATGAAATGTAACTACTCTTGCAGWCATTAAAGTTACTCTGCTGTAACTATTGCAGCAAGCAAAAGCTGGAAAGGACATGCCAAGAAGCCACTAAAAGTGTAATATGGAGGAAATGTGATCAGAGTCCTCTAAACAGGCTGGCACTCCCAGATCAAGCTAATAATGGATCCCTGAAAATGTTTGTAGATGAAGAAGCTTACAACAGCTGGGCCAGCTTACACAGATGGATTAGTTCAGCACATCCACATTAAATCCTGTTCCCTTGTCCAAAATGTCCAAAAAAAGCGAACACTTTTTTAACCCTTCCATGAGTAACAACCCCCAGCACCCAATGCTCTGTAAGGGCATAGCAGGTGACTCCCTGTGCCCCCAACAACAGCCCCATTGCTCCAATTTCAAAGAGCTCTCTACAAGAATCATGGAATTCATAGAATCATTGAATGATTTGGCTTGGAAGAGACCTTAAAGATCATTTCTTTCCACCCCCCTGCCACAGGCAGCGACACTTTCCACTAAACCTGGCTGCTCGGAGCTCTATCCAACCTCAATGGGGCATCCACAGCTTCCTCTGGGGGACTAATTTCAGTGCCTCACCACCCTCACAGTATTGAATTTTTTAATAATATCTAATCTAAATCTAATATCTTAMAGTTTAAAGCCATTCCTCTTCCTCCTGTCRCTACATGYTCTTGTAAATRGCCACGCACTCCTGGACTGCACTGCTTTTATTGCTGGTGCTCCTCCACTAAACCCTCTCAAGTCCTTAACATACAGCTCATAAATAAAATGCTGGAAATGTGCCTTGGATTTARTTACTCCAAACTTATTAATAAATTTGCAATAACCTTTCAACAGCTGACTCCTCTTTCCAGGTGCGTTCCCAGGCAGCTGGAGAGAAACTGGAACAAAAAAAATGTTCCCAAATGAACATTCCTGAATGTCTACCCATGCTCCACATGGTTCATTGCCCAAAGGGTGTAGGCTACAGTGGAAAAAAAAAAAGCTACAAGGTAGAAATAGAGCTACTGGCTAATTATTTGAAGGGAGGGCAGGGAAAGGTTGGTGGGATCAGAGGTTCTTTTTAATAAGCCACGGTGCTGGGGAGGGATGCTGTGCCTGGCTGGGTCACACTGCTCCTGCAGTCTTTATTTTTTCTGGGAGATGAAAGGCATCCTGCCCCACTCTAAATACAGCTATTTTAGTTAGGGTTTGCCACAGGGGAAGGCTTTAGCCAAATTTTTATCATTTGGCTCCATGAGAAGGAAAGCTTCTGCCATGCTAATCTGAAAGTCTGACAGGAACATTTTCTGGGGAGTGGGAGCAATCCCTGGATTGTTCTGTTGGAGAGAAGGGACCTTGTGGGTTTGTGATTAATCCTCTCCTTGTTGCAAGGCAAAATGGTGATTTTAATAGTGGTTAAAAAGCGTGGTTGATTTGTAATGGAACAGTATCCAGCCCACACAATCCCACCTCCCACACAAACCTCCCTCCAMACTCAAACCCAGGGACTGCCAGACTCCTGTAAACTGCA
The DNA here is from genome assembly GCF_030028575.1 of Malurus melanocephalus. Classification (NCBI taxonomy): domain Eukaryota; kingdom Metazoa; phylum Chordata; class Aves; order Passeriformes; family Maluridae; genus Malurus; species Malurus melanocephalus. The sequence continues at coordinate 130,014 of NW_026623631.1, forward strand.
GGGAYGTGGCTTTTGTGGCTTTATCTCAGCTCACTGGAATGCATGTGGGTTCCCATCAATATCTGGTCTTTAAAAAAAACTGGTTAAATCCATCATAAATATTAAACACCAGAGTATACTGGCAAGTTTCCCCGAAAACAAACTTCAAAAACATAATATAAAAAAAAAGATGTCATGGCCCTTGGGAGAACTGACACTGGCATGTCATCAGATGTTGTCTTATAAGGCTAAATTAAGCATCTGACCAGAGTTTAATTTCTGTAAAAACTCRTGCTAATTTAAATTGCTTTAGATTTAATTAAAAATGCCTTTCTATAGAGATAATAATGTAACTCTGTTAATTAGTATCAAGTGGCATCTAGAGGGCATATTTAAAAACTAATCTGGAGAATAAATAGAGCTAATTAACAGTCAGAATAATGCTTTATGATTGTCTTTTATTTATAAATGCTATAACGTTCAATAAGCTATTAAATGAAATTGTAATTAATATATATCAAAGTTATTTTTTAATACTCTTTTAACTAAAGAGTGCTTCTTACGCCCCATTTTTCAGACGGTCTGGACATGTTTCACTTCTGGAGGGAGTAGGGAGGGGGAAGGGGCTCTGCTGGACGAGGCAGCAAATCTGAATTCAATTAGGAGCAGTTCATTTATCTGCCCTACACAAGAAATCTGTGTTTAGGAGCCCATGGGGCTGTGCAGCCCCATGTGAGCTCGTGTGTCTGTGGGGTTTGCACAGAGCTGACCACAGCAAGGGCTGGCAGGGGAGGGCTGCTCATAGCCCCCCAAAACCCCACAGGCAGCACCACGGGCACAGGAGGGGCAGATCTTTGAAATTCCAGAAATCTCAGCCTTGCAAAAACAGAGCTGGGGCTCTGAGCAACGAGAGCAGCTCTGAGGTTTGCTGTAGGATCTTTCCAAAGACCACGAGCTGCTCAGATTCCATGGAGAGCAGCTTGTGGAGGGAGGGAAGGGGTGCTAAGAGTGAGAATGTGCTCCCATCCCATCCCATCCCATCCCATCCCATCCCATCCCATCCCATCCCATCCCATCCCATCCCATCCCATCCCATCCCATCCCACACACACACAGACAAGCACAGCAGAAGAGCTTGTCACTGTAAGGTTCAGTTTTTATGGGATTTCTTGCCAGCAAACCCGAGCTCCCCCAGAGCCCTCTGGGCCCAGGCAGTGCTGAGCTCCCAGCTTTGAGCAGGGCAGAGGGAATTCCTTGGTGTCTGSAAAAGGCTGTGCCAATTCCAGCAGATCCCAGCACGGCCACAGGGCTCAGAGGGCTGYCCTAACCTCAGATAGAAGCTCCTGMCATCCTCCAGTCCCTCCTACASTGACAGGTTGGACTGSATTCACCATATCATATAAAAYCATTGAWGTACTCTAAACTTCATACATGAAAAGCAGAGGTGGCCAACTCTGTCTTTTTTGTGTCCTTTAATGCTCATAAATCAGAATAACTCCCCATGTACAAATCAAATAAAAAACACTTTCATATGGTAATCTGCACTGTCCACACTGTGCAATTTTTTAAAGCACCATCAAATGCATCACATGTCCTTGCGTTTGTTTCTAATCTGTAATTCTGTGTATTCTTCCCTTTTTTAATCCCTTCCTAATATTGAAAACTCCTCTAGCTACCCAGAGCAGTGTTCATTTCAAAACTGGAGAGCACCTCTTTGCTCAGCACAAAGATTCAGCGTGAGTTTGTAGCACGAAATTTCAGAGAAAAACTTTGATGACCGTACAAGGAAAGGAGTTTTTGTYGCTGGCAAGACTCAAAGCTGGCCAGGAGAGCTGCTGCTCTGACCTCTGTGGGGTGACTTTCACGCCAGGTTGTTGACATCCACTTGCCTCTACAATAAATCTATGCTCAGCAAGAACGAGAACAAGCTGAGATTATTTACATGGCATAGGTGGGTGTCAGCAGACACATCCAGCAGCACCCGAGATCCCAAAYACCAGAGGAATGATCAAAGGAATCTGTGTGTGTGCTACAGCTCAGACTGGCCTTCAGAGCAGGAAAAAACACTGGAAGAAACACGAACATATGGTACAACACTTCCCAGCATGGCAAACAGCCACAGCAAACACTTTTTCAGAGATAAAATTAGATTGGGGAAGCAAAGCTGGAGAAAAACAAAGCCAAGTATGAACTCTGAAAGCATTTCAGCTCAAGGTCATCGGAATGCTTGCCATGTAACATCACCAGTGGTATCATTCTACCTTTTCTTTTCTGAYAGATCTGCAGAAGTCAAACAAACCTCGAGAAACACTCAGTTGCAGGTAAAAAATGAAAGTGCACTACAGTGCTCAGCAGGATTTTTGTTGCTGTTTATTCTGGAGACTAAACCACAGGACACTTTTCCCTTCCCAGAGAACAGAAGACATTTCAGAGATGCACAATGTACTCTTGTATGGGGCCAAGGAAACACAGCCACCAAACCCTTCAGAGAAATAATGTGGGGCCCTAATTCACGTGTTTTTCACTGCAGGTTTCCCTCCTGGTGTTTGTTCAGGATTAAGGAGGAGCTGGTGAAGTGGTGGGACCAAAAACATGAACCCTGAGGTTTCCCTCTGCACATCCTTAGAGCAATCCCTCACTGTCCTCCATCCCAGATCCAAGAGATAAAGCTGCTCAGTTTCAAAACTGGTTTTAAAGCTAYTTCACTGAGCCAGACAAACCATTTYCAGGGCAGTTTTYCTCTGGAGGGGAAATAACATGTTGTGCAAGTTAAAAAAGCCCCCAGATGGAAATTCCTGGCCATTATCTGCTTGAAGAAAATTCAGGGCAATAAAGACAGCACAAGTTTTTATCTCCACAAGAAGATTTAAGCAAGTATGAAGGAAAGTCAGGCAAAACTATACTCAAATTTGAAGAGGTGCATATTAGAATTGTGACTTAATGAACARTCTCTTACCTAGAACTCTCAATCTCTCTGCTCCAACAACCACTTCGTTGTCATCTGCAGAAAACAGCAATTTCCCAGAGAGGGTTTTCACCTCAAATTTTTGGCTGTGTGCTTCCACTGCTTGGGGACCTAAGGGAAACAAGCTTTACTTTAGGGAAAAGTATAAGAAAATCACACAGTAGCTTCCCACATTCAATAAGCCCATTTGCTGAGTAATAATAGCTCTAAAAATTGCATCAGAGACACCAAACAGGGAGGCTTTTTAGATCTTACTAGAAAAGGGCAGTTTTCTACCCAAGTAACAACTGCTCAACTATTTCTACTTACATTTTTGTTAATGCTTATGTGTGTCATAAAATCACCATTGAACTTGGGATGGCTGGGAAATGTTTACAGAAAGACAGACCCATATGTGAAAACAGCAATGAACAAACACATCCAGCCCTGCTTTGAGAGTATTGGAGCTCCTGAGCCCCTTTTGCTGATGCTGCAGTGTAAAAGATCCCTGGTTTTCTGCCTGTTAAATATATATGGGTTCAAATTCTATCAGTGTCATGCACAGTGCAATTAAAAAAAAGAAATAAAAGCAAACACCAGCACAGGAATAAATGTTTTGGTTTAGATGCCTTTAATTATGTACCAAGAAAAATGGCATTGTCTCACAYTGGAGAAAGTTTTTAGACAAGTAAAACTTTCCTTGGAAGATCTTATTTCAATTCTGCTGCTTTTCCTGCAGGCTGCTGTGCCCTGCAGTGCTGGAAAGCCTCTGGCAATTCATTTTGTTGTGGAGCCTGATAAACATCAGCTGCCTGAACAGCATTCTGGGCAGCTTTGCAGCTCAAAGGCTGCAAAGAGTTACAAAGAGGCTGCCCTGGGTTACTGACCTCGGCCAGACTTTGGCTAAATCACCATTCAATAGCCCTCCCAGAATAGTATCCTGCACAAGGTAGGTGATTGGAGTTTGCTTTAATTCTGGCCATCTTCATCACCAGTCTCATTTCTCAGAAGACAAGTGAAAACACCTGAAAGCCACTATTTCCTYACAGGCAGCTTCAAACTCCATCTCTGCCCAGCATTTCCCTGCCCAGGTCACCTGTGCTGGCACCTGCACACACAGAATCATGCCCGGGGTTTGCACTACAGACAAGTGAGGCCACGCTGAGATCCCTGGAAATATTAAAATCTCCTGCAGGCACTCTGAGAAAACCCAGTACACTTTTAGTTTGATTTGTATCTTGCTTATTAACCACCTCCCTACTCATTCTTGCAGCTAGAAGGGATCACATCTTTGCTCCAATGTGAAATCAAAGCTGCTGCTGAATGCATAAAGAGCTCAACAACCARAATATCAGGCTGGGAGGTATCACTGAGTGTGTCCTCCCAACCTCTCGTGACACAGAGGTGCTGAAGTGAACCAAACACCGTCTTGAAAATACACGGAGAACCAACAAACTGAAGATGTTCATTCTGAATGTGAGAATCAGGGAGCCTGGGGTTGAATTTATTGCCTCCCTCCAGGCAAGTTTCACACRTGCTGCCTAAATAATTGCTCACTGAAGCTGCATATTTAATTATTTAATACTGTGACTAAAGGCCAAGATGTTATATAAGCAAAACAAGCAACCCAGTCTCAACTTGGAAACATGTTTATGGATTTCTGGCTTWGCCACACACCAATACTTCCCACAGCCCAGGCATAAATCTCAGTGAATAGATCCCTACCCCATATAAAATACAAATTTTATACCATATATTCAGTGCCTTATACCCTATTTAATGCATTAGTCCCTTTCAACCCAAATTGCTCATGCATTCATTCAAAGGCTGCTGTGCACTGGGGATTTATGAAACACCCATTTCCCCATCCAACACACTCATGYTTGGGAGCAAAGGGAGTTCTTCATCAGCACAAAGACTACAAATTGCAAAGTGTTGCCACAGTTGGTCTCCAGAGTTCCCAAGATTTCAGGCAAGTTTTAAGTGTCTTAGGAAAAACCTGTGCTTGTTACAACAGAAATGTCAGCCTGGCATATGTTCTTCTTGACCCTGAAGCYGTACAGCGAACATTTCTGTCTCTGGATTAGCTTTCAAATGAAAATGATGGTCTGYTCTGTTATCAGACAGCACCAGCCAGTCGTCTCCCCAGCACAGCTTTCATGTTCCTGGCTTTGTTTCTACAAAGTGGAGTGAAGTTTCCATTTGTACTCCACGAGACACCTGGGCTCCCCTCTGCGCTATCTGAARCCAGCACAGCATCCCAAAACAGCCACTTTCATCCCTCCCTAATCCCCCCAAACCCTCCTTACCTGTTACAAGGCGAGTGAGGACTTTTGTCTTCTCGTTGAGGATGTTCACTGTCACGTTTCGGGCGGACTGGAAGTACAGGGGGTTGCCCTGGAACAAGACCCCAAGAACAAGGATGTGAGTTAGGGATGGCTGCCTGGGACCACCCTGGGTGAGACCCCTGGAGCTTTGGTCAGCACTGACCCCAAGGCTGGGGTGCACCACCCCTGCAGGAACTCCTCCTGTCCAGGATAAAGCCAGAGTGACACCACAGCTCTGTCTGGCCCAGGCAGTGCCTTGCTTTAGGGATGGTTGGCTCTTTGGCTGGTATCAGCCAACCAAGCTGTTATTTCAAAATGAGAAGCCAACCAAACTGTTATTTTAAAATGAGAAGGCAATTTGGGACCTGATCTAAGCTTCCCAAAGGTGTTTTGGGAGGGTGGTTGACTGCAGCAGTGAATTTTGGAGGAAGATCTACAAAATTATAGCTCCTGATGATTCTGGTGGGTGACAGTGTTTGCTCAGCACTGGACTGAGCTATGCCCAAGGGCTGGGGAGAAGAAAATCTGATTAACATGGGGAGAGAGCCTTAGATCTCAAAGCACTTGTGAACATGTGGCAGGTTTCACCAGCACACTGTGGGCTGGGATGCCAGCCTGTGACCAGACCCATCCCACCAGGTCTGCAGAACACAAGACACAAAATCTTCCCCATTTCCCACTTGACCATAGAGATTTTTACCCATTTTTCATTTCTTTGCTTTAGACACGCCTCTGAGAGGAGAGCCAGAGCAGCTGGTAACACACAGGAGCCACACAGCGACCTGGCAACCTCCATCTCAGGTATTTCTCCTGCAGAGCAGAGCCAAAAAAAAACCCCACAGCTCCAACCATCTGKCTCCTCTGGTGTGCAAACACAGCCCAGGCACCTGGGAACTCGTGTTTTCCACAGGCAGCCCCAGCCTGCACAGTTGGTTTCTTGGGGGCTATTAGCCACCCACAGTCTGAGCACAGGATGACCCCAAACCCAATCAGCAAAAATCTAAAGWGCGAGGTGGAAATTCACTGCCAGAGTCTCTTTGTAATGTCTAAAGCAGGCTGCTGATCAAATCCACTGACTAAGCCATAGGACAGGTAGAGGAGATGAAATAGCAAGAAAATCAGCAAGGATTTGAAAATTTTTATGTCCAGTGTCTTTTTCCAGCATTTCAAAATCTTTCCATCAGGAATGAATAATAAGGATGGGGAAAGAAAATCGTGTGGGTCAGGCATGTTCTTCTTGCCTCCTGAATTTGTAAGAGACACAATATTTTCATAGATGCCATTTTTTTCTGGATCATGGCAGAAAGACTAAGTTGTCTGCATATAAAATACAACAGGAACACAGAAATCATTCATGGGAGCCCTGTGGTGGGCTGGAGCTTCAAGGAACATTCTAGAGATGGCCAAACAATTCCCAGTGGTGTTTGCAGAAGACAAACTTCAAAAAACTAAAATAAAACCAGCCTCAGATGTGACCAAATATTCACAATAATTACAGTTGTTGCCCTCACTTTTTGCAGCATGTTCCCATGGGATCAGCCCTTCAGCAAGGAAGGGGAAAAATGGGCTTATCTGATAATTATAACTCAAAAGTTTTGGTACATTCAGACTATTTATAATAAAAAAAAGAATTCCACCTAATCATTTCCAGATCTTGGACAAGTTTCAGAATCTCTTGGTGCCTCTGACCCCTCATACACTAAATGAGGACAAATCATCCTTCTATACTCCTKCAATGTGTCTGACAGCTTAAGTAGCATTGTATATGAAACTGAATTATGATGAATAATTTAGAAGTAAGGATCAGTGGTAATGACTTGTAATGATTCCCYGCTTCTCTAATTTTATTTGTGATCTTCTAGAACTTCTAGATATTAATGCTGATTATTACTATTTTATGGTTTACAGCACAGAAAAAGAAAGTTCACTGGAATAGCCCCAGCTCAGAGGCTTTGAGCACACCCAGCAACAACAATTTACTGCTGCATACCCATCTCACAGTCACAGATGAAGGATATTTTAAAGGCAAATAGCTAAAATTAGCATTATGTATAGTCACAGGTAAGAACTGTAACCACTATGAACACATCATAGGAAGCACAGAAAGGTAATTCTTTTGTTTTGTACCATTTGACTTTTGCTTATGGAGTTCTAAGCAGCTGGAGTGTTTTGAAAAGGCCAGGAATTCTAGTCCAAATTCAGGCAGGAAAAACAGTTCAATCCCYGTGACTCTGAAGAATCTGTTCCTGCTTTTTGTAGTACGAGATTGCCCTACAGAATGGCTGAAAGATGAGCCAATATAAAATGTCACAGAAAGAGTTGCTACGAAAAAGATCTACAAGACAAACTAAGAGCTGGTATCCACCTACAAAAGACTTAAAATACAGAATCGGACCTGGAAGTGCTTACTCCAGCCAAGTCATCTCATTCACTGATTCAGAACTCAGATTCATGCAGCCTTCAAAAAACCAAATTTCCCTAATGGAGGAGTTATGTTTTTATTGGTCTGCAGGGAAAGAACATTTSAAGCACTTAATGCAATGCCTGCTCTCATTTCCATAATTCTTTTTCCATTAAGGAATGAAAGAGAACTGAAAAAATTACTCCCTTTTGCTGAAAATTCTGCAGATTTTCTATYCATCATCTTCTGTTTACAAAGGAAATAACACTGACATCTTAAATAGTGAACATTAAAAAAATGTTTCCTCTGTTGCAAGCTTGGTGATGATGCCAACTTCTTTCAATCACACAGAAAAAGAAATAATCAAAGCATTAAAAGCCAGTTAGAAATTACAACTGAAAAGACAAAACCTTCCCCTTCTCTCACACTTCCATGTTACCAGGACACAAAATGAAGTGTTCTGATGCATATGAGCAGGTGGAAATCTACATCAATATGGCATCAGCACAATAAAATAGTTCTGTAGTGAAGTKATATTTTCATAAACTGTCACAGCACTCGACAGGGCTCGAGTTAGAATATCAGCATGTAATAAACAATCACATCCTTTAAAGACTCTTTGGGCTGGTCATGTACTTCCAGCTCACCATGAACCTACTGTTCATCTCTGCAGGAAATCCTAGAGAGTAAATACATCATCCTGCCTCTTATTCCAGCTCCTCATTAGCAGACCCAGTGCCTTAACAATAATGCAAATGTTTGCAGACACATAATAGTGTTTGCCACAGCTACTCAATGTATTCAAACATTGGACACATGCTGCAGAAGAAAGAATATGGAGAGTGGAATATTTCAAAATACATCAAAACTGCAGAGTTGGTTCCTCACCAAGCAGTGAGGTATCCAGGAAAATACAGAAGACTTCACAAAAGGTGTCAACTYACTGTTTGCTAGGTTAAACACAGGGCAAAACAAGCCAGAACAGCTGTCTTTCTTTGGCTCACTTTGGAAGAGATGCTAAAAACTCCCAGATCAGAGACTGAAACAGAAAAAGCCCTTTGACTGACAACCTTAATTTGCAGCTGAAGCAATCCCAACCAGTGCTGTCTTCAGGRAGATTCAGTTCTTTAACAGATGTCCTTAGACTGTTTTAGGGAATTATTAAAAATATTTGGAAAACCTTTTAAATTTCAACAGGCAATTTAAAAATAATGCTTCACAGTGTGTGAGTTTGTAGTTTGGATGGTCAAAAGCAATAGCTTTGATTTGATCCTGTAGATTCAAAGACTTCCMACATTAAGTGCCAAGTGAAACTTGTGGAAATAATGGGATTGGTGAATTTCCTGCAGGCTCGAGAAAGTACTAATAAAATAAAATCTTAAAATCTTAAAAGCATAACCTAGGCTGGCAAGGAGCAGTCCATGGAGAAGTCACACAGAGCTCCATTTTCCTGCTCAACTCCAGCTCTCAGTGCCATTACAGGAAGCAAACACTGCTCTGTGCACAGGTGGACTGTAACTGAGTAAAACCCCTCAGAACTGGTGAGAGATGCTGCAGGAATCATTCACCTGGCACTGTCCTGAGCCTCAACAAACCTCACAGAACATTGCACAGACACTACACACCTCCTGAAGAGCAAACAGGAACCACTGGACAGCATCACCCGTTGGCTGTGAAAGAAACAAACTTGGGAATATTTCACAAACCCCATCCCTAAGATCCTGCTTGGAACAGCAGCCTGGCCTTCATCTCCATCAGCAGAAAATCTGGACTTCATGCTAAACTTGCTAAAATTACTGTTTCTATTTCAAAAGCTCTTTCTCCTTTTTCTGGTCTAGCTCTCCACTGCAAACCAGGATTTTGCCCAGATGCCTCCTGGCACAAAAATTTCAGGCATGTAGCTAAATCCGTAGGTGATAGATTGAAAATAGCCCTTAACATGATTTAAACATACTTTTTGTTGTTTAATCACTGAGTCTCTTTTGATCTTGATTTTGTCCTTCGAGCAGCTGAACATAATGTTCATGTTACTAAATCCCTTTCTTMGTAAAACTCCTGATTTGACAGTGCAAGCTTTTCATAGCAGAATGAAAGCAAACCGTGACAGGAATTGGTAACAAACAGATTAAAACAAACGCTGTCAAATGCCCCAGCACGGGCCATATGTGTGTCTGAAGACAGCTGCTTTTAGGAAGGAGGCAGTGGGTTCAGTGGAGACGTAACAAAATGTAGTTTGCATCCTCTTCTTCAAGACAAAATTTCTCTCAAGTGGGAAGTGCCCAGGTCACCTAACCTGGATCAGGGACAGAGCTGACACAGCCCTGAGCTGCAATGGGCACTCAAAGACAGAAATGCAGCACCATGAGCTCCGTGTGCTGGGCTACAACTTCGGACACTTCATCAAGCATTCAAATGCTTAAACAGCAATAAGTAAAATTCAAGTTCTTTCTTCTGTGCAAACAAGGTTCAGTCACCTTCATGGAATGATACATTTTACAACCATGGAGCTCAGAAAATACTGTGGGCACACCCAATATGAGATATTTTAATGGCACAGATAGTGCAGGTCAGAGTTTTATATCTGATGCCACAAACTCCTTTCCCTTACGACACTTCTTGAAGCTCATTTTAATAACAATGGAAACAAAAGATAAATTTCCTTCTGCTCCATTAAAGCAATTATATCTTCGACTCTTCTTTTCAAAGTGTGAAGAAGGCAGGGCTGTGATGTGAGATTTAAATGACTGGGTTCTGCTTCTGGAAGGCCACCCAAGGGGGTTTGCACCCTTCAAAGGGATTTATTTCTGGCAGTCTAGGGGTTTCTCTCTTTAGAATAATACCTGTAATAAACTCATGAGCTGAGTGTTTTGAGAGAGTGGCTGCTTYTCAAGATGCCTAATCAGCTACTTTGCAGCTGAGACTCTTCTGAAAATTAAATTACACYATGTCTGCTGACATTAAAAACAACAGCGAAAAATTTCCAAGRCATTACATCTGCCTTGACTGCTTTGCTGTTCTTTTCTCTTTTTTACTTCATTGACTTATAATRTAAGGAAAACCACAGGTGACATGATGAAACCAACAGACATACACATGAAAATAAAATGTAACTGTGCATGCTGGAGTTCTATCCATTATCCACAGGGGTGGAAAATCTGGGTTTGTAGCATCTGATCTGCTTTACAAACATCAGGTATTTGTAACATCGGAAGGCTGCTGCACATTCACAAAACTTTCTCTGTCGGTAGGGCTGAAYGGATCATTATTGGCTTTGGAAAAAAGTCTGAGGCATTAAAGAAAGCTCAGCTCCAGGAGCCCTCTGGTGAGACACACTCAGCTGAAACAAAAGAGCAGCATAACTTGTAAAATGATCAAATAACTCTGAAAAAGCTTCRAGCTCTTCACTGCACTGAGAGTTCACCCAAAGGTGTTACACAGAGTCAATCAACATGTGCTGGTCATTAACTTGGCATCCCTGGGGAGCAAAGATCCCTTGWGCAAACAAAGCTGGACTCAAACAATGCCAAAACAGGACAGCAGCAGTCTGAGCACAGTGCTCAGCCCTTCCAGTATAAAATAAACCAAGCATTCTCCAAACGTTTCAATTTACTTAAATTCCTCTGCAGAAAAGCCAAGCTGCTGCTGCTGCTGCTGCTGCTGCTGCTGCTCAGGGCAGCTCGCTCCAACCTGATCCCCATCTCCAGGAGGTGTTGGAGCAGCAGGACTGTGGATTTCTGCTAAGTTATATCCTATTTTCTGCCTTGGACTGTCCTAGTCATGATCAGAGCTCAGTGGTGACAGATCTCCTGCTGAAGTAAACACACTGCAGGTAGGCACAGGAGAGGGAGAGAAAAGAATAGAGCTCAGCCGAGGCTTAAAAATATTCTAAATCATCCAACTATACAGCTACTCCACTGCTGGTAACTTTTACTCCAGTCAAGCGTGCAGACCTCTGTTYGTGTGTTTTCATTTTTATGGCCTTTCTGGTGTTCCTACTGCCTGCCTTAAACATCTTTTAAAACTGCCAGTAAATCATACTTCACTACCTGTGAAAGACATTATAAGACAATACACAAATAATGCACAATTACTCACTTCTCAGTTMCTTTCCCTTACCACCAGCATTACTTAGACCATACTACAACCAAAACCAATTAAGATTTTGGTCAGTGAGGTGAATACATGTTTAAGAGCAGAAACTGCTAATACTAAGAAAAGCACAGCAATATTTTCCAGAAATCAGATTCAGCAGAGACACTTGGGTTCTGCAGCGCTCMCGAGTCCTTTTAGGCATTCTGTTACTGCACTGCGTAACGCCAAGTTATATATCCAGATATTTCTCTCCGGGAAGGCTAATAACGTGGATTCCTCTGAACATTGCTTTGGAATTACAGCTTTCCTTTGCTGCGTGCCATGGATCACTTATTTCTTATAATGGCCATTATAAATGGCCATGCCAACTTAGTGTTACGTGTACAGCACGGAACACAGGCGAGCTCCCAGCAGAGGCCCCTGGTGTGAGTGAAATTCAGCTGCTGCTAATAAGAAGGAAAAACATTTCCATCTGTCTGGACTGGGGGAAAAGAATTCCTGAGCTTCTGATTCATCTGCACCCATATGCTGATATGTAGACAATACATAGGGACACACAGACATATGCGAGGTAGCCGGCAACAGGAATCGAATCAATCACAGATCACAGCATGYGATTTGCCTAATTATGAGTAACACCTCCCATTTTTTATCTGTGCAGAAAGCACTCTGTGAGCGAGCAGATGGCACTGCTATGGGATGGCACCAGCCTCGACAGTTGCAGATGCAGAGCRTTTACACAGCGCGCCGAAAAAATGACACAACACAAGCTGCTTCCTGGGAAAGAGACTCGAATTGAACAAGTGTCACCAAACAAAATACACATATTTACTGATGTTCTGGACTTATCTGATCCAGCCTCTCTCTTCCAATCAAATCTATACATGCAGGCCTGGGAGTGATGCTATCTAGACAGCTTTGAAGTCTCCCAGAAGTGCCACGTGAGCTGCCTCGCACAGAGCAGCRGAGGTGCACACCAACCTGAGTCTAGTTACAACCCACAAACCATTTAAATCCACACAGGCAGAATCAATAGGAAGAAGCCCTGCAGAGAAAGCAATTACACTGCAAAAGCAGCTATATTACAGCACGGTGAGGGCTGGGAGGCAGTGCAGGCAGCCATGCTCACCTGTGTGATTACACACTGGAGTTCTCTGCCTSTGAAAGGACAAGGGGCAGCCTGGACATGTTCCTGCAATCCAAGTGTTTCAGTTTCTGGGCTCCTGTTCACAGTTATAAAGCTCTTCCTAAGAAGCCCCATCATTCAGGTTTGCTGTGCTTCATAGGTAAATGCAGGGTTGTGAATCAGGAAATATGTTTGAAGGGCACAGTGAGCTCTCCTTTCCAACAGCTTCATGGGAGTAATAATCTCATTTCCTGCATCTGCAATTATTTATTCATTGGAGACTGTCCACTTGCCACTGTACAAGACACAAAGAAAGATCATCTGACCATTCCTGGGAATAGAAAATGCAGCTTTTCTATCCCAATTCTCTTATTTGTGGTTTTTCTGCATTTTTTTCTCCCTGAGCTGCTGTAAATGCATACTGTGGTGTGACAGGTTTGAAGCAGCTATAAAATGATTGATGAAAACCATATTTAGGCCTTGTTGTGGGAATATTTATCGCAGAAATACACTGAGTTAACCCTATAGGGGAAGGACAAAAAAGGAAGGCTGGGTCTATAACGCTACTTCTGATACCAAAGTGATTTGATCTGCTTTAGTTATTAAAAAGGGTCATGGGTCACAGAAACATTGGCACAAACTGGTTTTGAGTTGCTGTAATCCAGCCACTTCATTTTTTGTGCTGAAATGATCAATACCTGGCTTTAAGAAGGATGCTCTGGTGATTTGCATGACCAGAGTTTTCCTCCCAAGAATAAGCACAGGGGCCAAGCTGGAACAATTGAAGTGTGAATGTCAGACAGGAACCATCTCAGAGAGGAAGAACTGCAAACTTCCACTGCCTTGGAGAGGCTGGATGTCCAGCAGGCAAGGTGAGAGGCCACTTGGACAGGAAAAATGACAGATACAGGTAAGTGTGGGACATGGAATCAGGCTGATCTGGAGGGAGGATCCTAAATCATGCTGGACACTGCCACACTGATCCCATGTACCTACAAGAGAGCACGGCAGCAGAGGTCTGATCAGCAGCACAGCTGCAGAAGGTGGATTTTTGTGCTGGGATTTGKYTGTATCTCGTGGCTGCCAATCAGCAGCTACTCCTGAGTATCTGCTCYGGGGTGAAGAGAGGAGAGAGCACAGGGTATTGCTGTGGTACAGAACCGATGAGCAAAAAAATCCATCCCCAACCAGCTCTGCTGGGGAACGGCATTTCAAGAGATGTCAGGTTGGCAGAAAAAGCAGCAGATGCTTTTTCCATGCCTGGAAAAAGACAGGGAAGTTGTTTAGGGAAATGGTGAGCAATGGCAGAAGCAGCCAAAGAGACTGGGATGTGTGAAGGTAAAACAGAGCCCAGGGAGGCACAGAAAAGCCAAGGACCCTGATTGCTCCTCGGGCAATCAGCACGGTGGCTCAGCCTGTCTGGCTGTCTCTCTTTTGAGAAGGTATTTGCCTCCTGGTGTTTTTATTCCCAAAGTTCTTTCCAAACTCTGGAGGGACAGAACTGATCAGTGAAGACTCCCAGCCAGTGGCTGCTGTCAGCAAAGGGCACAGGAAGGGTCCTGMCCGTGTGTTCCCATTTCTTCTGCCTCACCTGAGCTGCCCCTCCCAGAGTGCTGCACAACACATCACACTGCAGAGAGAAACAAAAATCCTCCTGCTCCCCCAGCTRTGCACCAACATCAGGGCTCATCACTTATAAACAACAGTTGGGATCTCAACAAAACACAGAGCAAAGGTCAGTGTGCAGGAGGAGCTGGGGCTTTCAAGAGCTAGCAGAATAAAGATAAAATATTCAGGCTTGAAGCAACAGTAGGCATGGAATCAAAGGTGCTTCTCAAGCCAGCAGCAGTGACAACACTCATGCCACTGCCCTGTGTGGCCTTTAATGAGTGAGGGATGGTCTAAAAAACTGAAGGATGCAGGCTCGGAGCACTCAACCACAGAAAACAGCAGAGGAAACGTCTTCTGGCTCATCCCATTACTCACTGCCTTTGAAACACAAACAACAAGACTCTAAATCAGCTTTTACAGCGATGAGTGTGTGTTTGGACCATGGATTATTGGGCCATTCACTGGGTGACACAACAGTGGACCTGCCCAAAGGGAAATACCAGCTGCCCCAAGGTCATGAGCTGTGAACACTTCAAACCTGAAAAATATACCAAGAGAAATCGGGATTTAAAGAAATAATGAATTGTTCACACTCTTACTGATCAACCTAATCAAAAGCAAGACAACAGCTTTAGGCTGAAAAACTGAAATCCTTTCTGGAGAGTTGAGACTTGATCTGTCAGACAAGCGACCTCTCTTCTCCTCTCAATCAACCCACTGCCTTTAGTTTATTTGTTTCTCTGCTTTAAAATATTGATATCTTAGAAAGCTTCTCGTTGGAAAAAACCCATCTGACTCTTCAGCTGTGCTGCCTTGGGCTGCAGTCCTGTCAGATCACATCCAAGGAGGCTCAGTTTGCACTAGCACTTCAAAAAGAAGATTTTCCAGGCACTGTGAAGAGCAATACAGATGATTCAGTGAACAGCAAATTTCTCCCCAGCTCAGTAACCACCCACTCCTGATGCCACAGGTAAGCTTTTGCAACTGGGCTCTTARCAGAGAAGCAGAACTCAGATGTTCAGCACTTTTGTTCATTAGATTCCCATCAAAATCAGACCCTCRTCTTAATCAACAGAAAAGCTTTGGAATCACACATGGCTTTCCTCAAGGAGAAAAAGGAGCCAGAAGCAGAATATCAAGCTGCAGCTGGAAAGACAGAGAAAGGACAAGGCCTAGGACATAAAAGCAATTTTRATTGCCTAGTTTTAGATTACTGATCAGGAATCCAAGAAAGTAAACTGCACCAACTAAGATAGAGTGAAAATCCTGGCATTTACTCAACATTTTCATAAACAGTGATTTACAAATCACTGCTGCATTTGAAATAAACTTWAAATAAATCCTTCCCTTGCAGTTCATAAAGAATTCTCCATAGGAAGATGTGTGTCTGTCTTTAGAAGGGATGTTTCTGGGGGAAGTTGGTGACAGCAGCAMTGGAGAATTGATGCTCCCTGGGGAACCTCAGAGGTGCAAAGGCAAAACCAAGGGGGGCTTTAGCTCCACTCCTGCTCAGACAAAAAATTAAGGCTTGAAAGTGAGRAATGTCCTGCAGTTTTATGTAAGGGTGGCAAACAAGGGTTGTGCTTAATGGATGAACAAGGAAGAAATACTGTGAGTTGAAGCACTTTGAGTTTTCTTTTTTTTTTCCCATAGATTATTCTGTTTCAGAGGGAAACAGGGAGCAGGCAGGATACAACCTGCCTCAGAAAATTTGAAGGCCAGGCTGGAAGCAGGCTTAAAAATCCCTCTGGACTCAGAATCACAGCACATCAGGAGGAAATCAATGGGCATGTAACATTTTATACTGAAAACCTAGAGTAAATAAAAAGAAACAACAAAACCTGGAATCATGGAAACTGCTTTTTTCACCAACCCCCAAGAAGAACAACTTTTTACTGCATGTGTTTTAATGAAACATGTTCCAACCAGGAAGATGTTAAAAGAAATGGTACTTTTTCTCTGATGAATAGCAAGTTAGTCTTCCCAAGACCCTCAACAAATCTGTCCTAAAAGAAAATGAGCAAATTTAAAGTTGTTCTTGTTTTTACCCATGTTCTTCTTTCTCCAAATACAACATCTGTTATTTAAAAACAAAACAATCAAAGGARCTCCTATTACTGGCACAGCAACTGGTAAATGAAACCTAGAAAATCTGACTTTGCTTTCCTGTTGTAGATCAAAGAACACACGAACTGAGCTGTCTGCAAAAGCAGTTCTGTGTGCCTGCACTTCCTAATGACAGCACAGCTTGTCTTGTCGACTCCTGCCTTGTAAAATACATAACTTTCCTGCCAAAATAGTTTTGATCAGCAGAAGAGTTGCAGAAGTGTTTGCTGTCCTGTGGTAAGCAGACACAAAGCTCTGCTCTTGGGGCTTCTTGGAAATGTGAGAAAAACATCATTTTCCTTTATAATTGGATCTTCCTATTTGTYTCTTGGTGTTTCCATTTTCTATTTTTCTCTATTTTTTCTCTATCCATGCAATATCAAGCTTTATTTCTTTTTCATTTTTAGTATTAAGAAGTTGTTTTTGTAGTTCAGCCTCTACAAAGCAGCCAGAATCCTGATTGTCAGCAGCAATGTCTAGACATGGTAAATCCTTAAACTCAAAGCCTTTGCACTTCAGAGAGAGAGAGATGCAGCCCACGGAGCTGCTTGTGTTTTCTGTGCCCCACTGTCCTTCTTTTCACAGCTGAAACACAAGTGATTTCTGGGATCAGGGCAAAAATGGAATGCAGGAGCTGAGAGCCCAGAGCTCACTCTGAGCTGGGATGCCCATCACTTGTTTTTGTTGCCACAGGGTCCAGCTGCAAACGTTTCAAGTGAGGAGGAGGTGGGAATTRGATCAGAACAGCAAACAAACACATGATCTGAGCAGTTTCTCTCTCTTCACACAACCAGCTCGAGCGAGAAATWTCACTTGTCAAAGGGAAAAAGCAAAATACATCAAGAGATCATCTGGGAAATTCTCTGCCTCCTTCCTGTTTAGCTCCAGAGCTGTTAACTTGTCCACATCAACTCCAAACTCCCTCACAAGGAGGTGAAAAGCACTGACTGTAAAGTGCTTTTGCATCTTATGGGTTCAGATACTCCTGCAATGATCAGATCCCGTTTTCTGGACACAAATCCTCCACTGATGTCAGGGTAAGAAACCACAAACACGGGGTTCCCAGGGTTAGTTCAGGGGTGTACCCAAAATTCAAATATAGACCAAGGCTGAGGTGGGAAGCCCACTGGGCACAGCTTGGCTTTAATAGGTGTTGATTGCACTGCTCATATTGCATGAAATTAAAAAGCTTACAAATGTTATGAGCCATTACCCTTCCATTTAAGAGATCTTATGACAAGTTAGCAATATTTATGAAATCCTTTTTTAAAGTGCCATAGGCATTTTCTTTGCTTTGAAATGCAACTTGTGGGGTTATTTCTTCAAGTTTGTTTACATCAGGACTTTTCTGCACACCTTTGGGACATTCTGGTTTGGAAGCTGGTGGGGCACACAGCACCAGCTCCTTACAGAAACAACCAGGAGGATGCATAGCAGGATTTAATTCTGATGTCACTGGACATATCCCATCAGCCAGCTGACAAAATTCCCTGCAAAATTCAAAGCTGAGAGACTTCTGACCAATTTTACTATAAAAGTAAAGGGAAATATTTTCATAGTTGCCGTAAAATTTACTTAACTTCCACCTTTTCATCACACTGGAAATATCACAGAGCCACTAACTGGCCCCAAAGCGCTGGGGCAGCCAGGGTTCAGACTGAAGTAGGCTCTCTGGATTTCATTGCTTCAGAATGAAATGTATTATTGGAGAGCATATCAGTTTTATAAATCCCACTGGGCACTCACTGCCTGCTGCTGTACACAGACTTAAACCTGCTTTGGATGGCAATGGTGACAATATCTGTGCATCAGGGGAGGGTGCTCCTGCCAAATGATGCTTTTGCACCTTGTTCTTTCACTGCATCCCCTGCTCACTGTCAGCTCTCCTCTCTGCTGGTCTCTGTTGGGCAAGCAGGACTCAAACTGACCCAKCTGAGAGACACTTTGTGCAGCTAAAGCACTCTGAAATGTCCCACGATATCCAGAGTGGGGCCACAAGAAATGATTGAACCCCACAAGAAGGATGGAAATGGCCAGGCATGGCTGCAAGGAGATTGTTGGTCTTGGCTGTGCCATCACAGCAACCTTGTTGGTTTTATCTTCACTTTTGAACCAAAAATCAGCCAAGGAGCACCAAGCTTTGAAGATGCAGTCAGAGGAGGTGCTGCAGAAGCTGATCTTGGGCAGKGAGAGATTTTTTTTACCTGAAGCTACAGTGGCAGCTGAAGTGCCCCAGAGGCCAATGCCAGGAGAGCAACATCTCCAGAGCTGACAGGAGCTCCCACAGGCTCATGTGTATACATAATGCAAAGAAGATTCCTCTCTCCTTTGAGGAACCAGTCCCTMAGGGAACTCTGAAATGCTGGGAAAAGCTGAGGAGGTGGTGGGAGCAGGCAGGGACTGCTGAGTGATGGCAGCATGGTGAGACAAACTGCATTTCCTCATTTCCACCCTGCGCTGGTTTCAGTGAACATGCTGAAACCCTTAAGCACTTTGCCAGACCAAATCATCAGGAACTAATTCAACATCCTTTCATTTCTCTGTGAACTCTGACAAAGCAAGAAAAGGAATTATTCTGTCTTCTCCTTCAAAAAAACAGCCTTCTTTCATGCTATATATCTAAAAGCTACATTTCTACCACACAGTTTGAGCCTCGTGCAAAGTTGCAATTATCCTGCCATCTGCATTCCCTTTTTATCCAAATTAGTATGTTATATGGCTTATAAATATGTATTTATGGCTAYGAGGCAGGTATGCCCCACTGCGGGCACATGTCACTGGTTAATCCAAATACACAGTTTATTGTTTTGCAGTGTGTATTTTTAGCTGGGAGGCAGGGGGACCTGCAGAGCAAATAATACAAAAGGATATGGCCATTACACAAGTGCTCCTGTGCTTTAAAATTACAGCACTCTCACTCCAGAACTGAGCACAGTGAGAYGAGTGCATTGGCAAAATAATTATTTATCACTCTTAAAAGCTTCCTTTAAAATTTCTATCAYTCAAATACCGGCTGGGGAAAATGTAAAGGACAGAGAAGCATATTTTATGCACTCGCTAGTCTAGCTTTTATGCTGATGAGAACTTACTAAACACCAGTAAAGGGAATAGCAGTTATCAGCCCTAATTCACAACTGTGAATTTTTCAGGCCAAACAGATGCCCTTGCAGAATCCCAGCCAAGTGTTAATGACAGCCCTGGTCCCCCTTCCACTGGAGTCACCAGTTATTTTGTGTGGCTTCAAATGAGGGCAGGTTTGCTCCAACAATCTGAACAAGCACCGTGCTCTCAGAAATACACTCCTTGCCACACTGAGCAGGAAAGAGACCTCTAACAACCCCCAAAGAAAGGAAAATAACAGAAAGACACAGTCCTTTGCCTCAGGCTATTTTTCTTTGATGTATAGGATTTTTCTTTTAAACCCTTTTTTTTTCTAGCTGATTAAAAATGATGAGAAGCAGACCTTCAACATAAAACCAGCTACATATACTAAGARATCTCTTTATAAAGACAATTTAAAATCTCCTCAAAATCTGTTCAGAACATTTTGCCATCCCTTATACCTGTGTAACAGCAAGAGTTTGGAGCTCCCCCAGGTAGAAAGGCTGGTGCCCACACTCAGTTCTGTGTTCCCAGAAATAGGAGAGAATGCAAGAGAGCTAGAGGGACAGGACTCCAGTCAAGTGCTTTTTATTGAAGCAAAGTCAAAGTCATCAGGCAAATCCACATTCTTGTCTTTAAAAGGAATCAGTGTAAGAAAAAATAAAGCCCAGGTGTAAACATTTGCAAACTGAGTTTGGTTTTATTTTTTTTTTCTATCTGTGCACTTGAACACTGAAAGGGCAAACTCATCCTAATCCTATCATGGCAATGTCTTTCTCTGCTTCCTAAAGCTGAGATTATCATCTCATTGGTTGTCAGACAGCTCCTGAGAGAAGTAATTCACTGGATTTTCCTGTGCAATCACAGCACTGGGTTTTATTTCTGTTGTTATCGGGATGGAAAATGCACACAGCTTGTTCTCTGTCTTGYCCCTTTCAAGTTACTCACAGACCTGGATGTGCCAAGCTTCAAAACACCCCAACTGCACTGGGAAAGCTAAATCTGGGCTAACTCTACATTTCAAGCAACTTGCTTCTTAGCAGCTCATCTCAACATAGGCAGGAAAATTTCCAGTTTTAAATTTCTATTCCAATTAAGGCAATGAAGACTGAAGTTCCCTAAACTGTTGCCACAGCTTTCCAGGACATAAAATTAACGATTTCTACTGCTGTGTRCAACTTTCAGTCAAAGTTGGTCTGATTTATAAGCAAGCAGATGGTTCACASGATAGTCCACAATAAATTACAACAGTTAGAAAGACAGCTACATTTTGAGAGTGACWGTGCAGCTGAGCTACAGATGGGTTTATAGATGACCCTTCCAGTTTTTAATAATCTTCATAATTTATCTGCAAGCGAAGAAATGTGAAAATTCCTAATGCACCTTCCTGACTAAGGACAAATCACTTTTATTTACACAGGCAATACTTCATGGTCCAGTTATCTTCTTAATTAAAGGCAGCAAGATGCTGGTGTTCCATGCAAGTGCCATGGAAAACACTGTTTGGTGTGCAATATGTTCAGCTGGGAGCTCAGGATGCTCCCAACACTCCTGGARAAGGGAACCCATCTCTCTCTTTTCTTTAAAACCAGGCTACAAGGGTGCAAACACTGCTACCACCAGCTCATTAACCTCCASGTAAACTTTAGGCTGMTAAAATAACAAGGTTATTTGCAAGTTCTGATGCTTGAAAACAGGGTCCTAMCCCATACTAAAAATGCAGTATTACTGAGCGAGGACTAGGATGGGAAATGCCAGGAACACAGATCATCATCTCCATATAAAATCAAGAGTTTGGGGGGTCACTCTCCAGTGGATGAGGGAAAAAGAAAGAAAATCTGGGGGGTGTCAGATGTAGAACAAACTGGTTGGAAGCAGCTTTAATAAATCAGTCCATGTCAGTGATTTCTCCAGCCTGGTACTGAACCACATCCATCCAATCCTTCTGCTAACATTTTCGTTTGCAACAAGAAGCACATCTAAGTGCAGCTCCTGTGTCTATAAGATGAAGGGAGCAGTACCTACCAGGGCACTTTAAGGCACAAACTACAGAAGTTTAGAGGTTTCCATCCAGCCAGTCCCTCGAGATGACATTTGAGGGCTTTTCCTCCTCTCCAACCCTTGATCTTCCCTCCCAGCCAAATCAATTTGACAAAGAAATCCACTTTTAAGTAGAGATCCAAAACTATCATTTAAACAGAAGGCACAGCTCCGAGGAAAGCAAGTCTGTTTGTAATTTTAATTACCAACTTCCTGGGATTCAAGAGATGCAGCAGAGAAGAAGAGGCACCAGTGACAAATTCAGCCTTTCAAGAATAATCACAATTCCCATTTTGGAGATGTTTTGGCAGGGATTGCCCAGCTCTGCAGCAATGCAGCATGGGGAACAGCACCACAGAGACACACAAATGGGAAAACCCAGGGCACAGAGGGCAGGGGACTGCAGCCATTTACACAAAAAGTGATTTTTCTGTGCCCTTTCCAGGCAGCAGCAATGCACCCTCATCCACTACACAGAACAATACTGAAATGTTAGTTTAAAAAAAAAAAAAATTAAATTATTCTACAAATTGCCACAATCTGAAACTCTTCGGAGTTTATATGAAACCATTATTTATTACTGTATATAACTCTTAGGTTGTTTAATTAAACATATGAAAAATTGTATTCTGTCACATTATTTCTGGGATGCTCTTTGCTATGGTTTCTGTTACTTCTCACATATTTAAAGCTGCACTATGCACTTCTGAAAACCCAGAGAAGATCACTACAGAATTAGCATGGATGTTCATCTGTTACTGAGCGCTGAGTTTGGCACTTTAATTTAACAAAGTTCATCAGATTCAGGAACTGCTACCGTGCTTCCCTCCAAGACAGCACTGGGTCATACTATTGCTCTTTAAAAAGATCAAGTGTTGATTATTTACAATATTTTAAAATATTCTGTAAGTATAATCCTTTGATTGACTGCAGCTCTTCCATTTGCTTTCAAGAGGCCAAATTCACACACAGCACAAGAAAGCAGAAGTTATCTGAACACAGTGAGATCCCTCCTGTTGCTCCAAGGCCAAAAATAATTCCAGGGCTACCACGAGCAACCTGAAAGCCAGCACAGGCTACCCCAGGTTATTCCCAAAGCCAGAGGAACAATATGCATTTTGTGTAACTCTATGGCTCATACAGTTTCCAGGGCTATCTGCTGAAGCCAGCAGGGCAGCTCCAGCTCTCCAGGCTGTGGATCAGATCTCCTGGTGGCAGCTGGATCCTCCTCCAGCTCACAGCAAAAAAAAAAATCCTGGATGGGGATAAAGCAAGGAACACACACAGGCCTTTTCTTACAGCTCTTGTTCCTTGCATTCAGTAATCTGTCAATGGTGGGGAAATTGGTTTCACAGCCTCAGCAAAGGGACACCTTTGTACCCCCTGATGTATTAAAATGTAGATCAATATGGTAATATGAAAACAGTAAACTCCCCRGTAGCAAGAAGTAGTTCTCACCTCTCTTAGCAATCAAATATTATTCCCATCAATGTAACTGGAGAAAAAGAAATGTAGGTAGCAATTTGTCAGTCTATTTATCAAACCAACTGCTGCACCTGGTTCTCACGTATTTTATGTTAAAAGGTGTATGATATGTAAGGTTTTACAGGTTCAGTTTTAATTCAGGGCTGGAAGCATTTATAGATATGAAGGTTTTCTTATTAAGTTTTCTTCCTGAATGATTATGCTTGTTCAAATCAATTYCTAGCCATCTTACAGAGGTTACAACCTTCAATAATTAAATGGGATTTCGTATTGGCTGTTTTGTTCATTATGCTCCAAGTTCCAATTTCTACAAGGGCGCTGAAATGCTAAGATAAAAGGATGTTAGGTTTATTTAATTAGCTATCTGCCACTGTTATCAAAAGGGAAGGTTGGTATCTGACTCAAATGAACACTTTAGATCAGGAAACAAGACAGATGATATCTTCTGACACGGATCCTGGAAACTCTCTGTAGTTGTTTCAGTAATTTTAAAGCTGCTCAGGRCACAGAGGATTGCAGGAGAGAGAGCAAAAGTCACCAACAGCCAACCAAGTGCTGCTATGAAAATGTTACTTCAATCACACTCGGGTTCTTTCTCATTTTCAGTAGTTAACATTCCTGCCACTTTTGTCAAGCAGTCACTCTTAGCAGCATTGAATTTTAACTACACATAATTTTAAACCAACATGAAATGGGACTGAGCAGGTAACCCTGCTCAGTTCATTGTGCTAATGAACAACAGATCAGGCCCTTGTGCCAAGGCACCACCTCTGCTATCCAGAAAAGCTGGAACTGGTTTAAAAAGAGCTGGGTTTCAGAACTGCCAGCCACCCCTCTGCCTTGGAAATAACAGGTTCTTCAGCTGGGGGCTGTTTAGGATTTCTCTCAAAAGAAAGCAAGAAGAGTGGGAAACTTCAGAGGTTCTGGAAGTGTTTTAACTGTGGCTTACACAAACCAGAGCCATGGGTATCAGCTTTGGGACTGCCCAGAGGACACAGAGTCCAGGTGAAACCCTCAAAGGGCACCCACTGCCTCGTTCCCCAAATTGTATCTGCATAGAGAGGCAAATGGCCAAACCAATTTATCCAATAACTACAGCACCCTGACAATTCATGGCTTGTGTTAGGGCTACAGAAACAAGATTATTCTTTTCCCAAAAACTTACTGGTCTTGATCGGATTTCTTTGGCGTAGAGAGGTTTCAAGAACTCTGAATCTCCTTCAAGCTTCAGACCCTTTTCTGTGATCCTCAGGTTCCCCATTCCATCCTAAAAGGCAAAAAGAAACAACCCTATTAGTTACAATTACTAAAYTCACAAGGCTTCCAACAGGAGTTGTTTTTTTTTTCCCATTCAAAAAAACATGCATAGCACTGGGAGGCACTATAGAATGCAATTACTTGTGTCATCCTTGTAGCTCTGTTTCTGTGGAAAAAAAATTCTATTCAGAACTCTTTGCAATGCCCCCCAGTAAACCATTTACACAGATGAAAGATGTTCCTTTAAGCTAAGTCATTCTCTAGTCACAGAGAGGCAGCGATGCTCTGTGTTAACAGGAAACTATTCACTGTAATATTCACTGCCTGCCTGGATAATATAATAATATAATAATATATCTGCTCATTCACAGCAAATCCCTGTAAAGAATGTGTGATTAGTATCTGTACAGACACACTAGCACTGAGCAGAACTGTATCAAAATATATTTCATCTCTGGCACGTGAGAGTTCTAACTTTCATTAAGATGAAGGATTTAGCTTCATTTAGGCTGGAATTGCTTAGAAAGGGTGTGTAAGGAACACAGTRTGGGTAGGGAATTGCACAGG
This sequence comes from Malurus melanocephalus, assembly GCF_030028575.1. Lineage (NCBI taxonomy): Eukaryota > Metazoa > Chordata > Aves > Passeriformes > Maluridae > Malurus > Malurus melanocephalus. Next base: position 155,051 of record NW_026623631.1, read on the forward strand.
TAGATGTATAATCAAAATCACATAAAATGCAAGGTATTATTTCTAAGACTCAGGGTGATTGTTGAAATTTGCAAGGATTGAGGTAAACTGTTTTTTTTTTTTTTTCCTGAGAAAAAGATAGTTTGAAGAACACCTTTCAGCAAAAAACTGACTGAAATCACCAGGATTGGAGAGTAACACTAACAGCTCTGTGCCTAACCCACAGCTATTTCAGGGATGTTTATAGGAAAGGTGAAAGCMCTTGAGTAGAAGGCTTAAGAACAAGAGTAGACCAGGAAAACCACGTGGATTTGGATCTATATCTTGCATGCTTTCCAAGCCAGCTGCAAAAACAAAACCCATCTGTTTGTTTCCTTTTCCTCTCCAGCACCTCCAGCCCCAGACGAGGCATCAGTGCCTCTCCAAGTGAGTGGCTCACCCAGACAGATTTCCATGAACTGCTGCCAAAAGGCCTGAATTTGGAGGGATAAAAATCAGAGGCAGGGCATGGCTCAGTGGCAATGCTGGCCACTTGCCAAAGGCTCTCCCGTTCCAAGAAATGCCATTCCCAGGTAATTCCCTGCCAAGTCAAGATTGTTCTTGCCAGAGCCTGGTGTCTTAGGAACAAAGGTGATGCTGGCTGACAAAGTGACCGCTGTCATCTCTTTTTGAACTGAAGGCTGTAGGCAAATTTGAGAGACAGATGCTGGAAATGCTGCTGATCACAGGGAGGGAATGAGAGATGGGCCATAAAATGCCCAAACTGGCTACATTCGTTGGCCTGGCTGTAAAATATTGGYCTATGAATTCTGGGTTGGTGGTGGCACAGAAGGGGTTCATTTATCTCAAGCAAAAGGATGGAGGAAAATGAGTGAAATATGATTATGCACCAAAAAGCCCAGATTAAATGTTGATAGCAGTATGCTCTGCAATTCCAGTGAGCAGGAATTATTACAGCTATCTGCAGACCCTCACATGGTTTGGGCTGCTAAAAAAACGCCACAATTTTTTTTTTTTTTCCCCAAAATAGATTATTTCAGTAAGGTTACAAGCCCTGAGGGCTTTCACATAGCAGTGTCTTTTCTGGTTTTATTAAGAGAAATTGCAGGTCAGGCAAGGTGCTGTGTGCCCCAGAGAGCTGCAAGAAGGACCAKCACCGTGGATTATCGATGCTGACTCCTCCAGGGGCAATACTTTCCCAGTAACATGGACCCAGGGATAAAAAGGGACTTTTTAAGCCACCATTGAAGTTGTGGCAAAACAGGAATTTCAGTGGCTCACAACTATGTCCTATTGAGAGTAATGACACAGTTGCAGAATTACACCCTGCTTCTCTCTTACACGTTTCTCTTTCTCTCCTTCACCCTCTGTCTCCCAAGCGTGGTCCAAAGGATTTTTACAYATGAAAAACATACATATGGGCCATTTAGCTGACAGCCAGCAGGTCTCAACATCCCAAAAGAGGTATCAGCCCTATGGGACAGCGGACTACAACCAAAACATTGATTCAAATAGGTGTATTCTCTTACAAGCCACTGGACTGGAGAAAAAGAGGCACTTCCCCATGATTTGTTCCCAGTCTTTGATCCTTTTCAGCCTCCAATCCCCACTCACCTTTCCCTCCTCCTGAAGCTGCCAAAATCCATAAAAGCTGCCCCCATCAGAACATATCCTCTCTCAACTTCCCTGCTTAGCACTGACTTATCACAATTAACTCTCTGCTGTTCATGTTTCTGATGATTAAAGCTGGCAACTTTCTGTGGTGACAGTCTGGGTCAGCAGTGGAAAAAACAAGCAAAGGTTGTACCCTGAGTTTAACAAGTATCTTGGCCTCTGATCATACAATCACTATAAAATGATATTCATCTATTATTTCCCATTAGAAAAAAAGATAAGGAGCTCACAGGATTATACAGAGGTCCCAAAATACAGATACATTAGAGAGAGATCATTGTTGGAAAGACTACTTCACATGCTGCTTTGGATAAAGTACCTTCATCCTCCCTAAATTATATGGTTTAATAACAAATAAATGTCATATTCTGCTACAGAGAACAGATATGAAAGTTCCTATGAAATTTCATGGACTGTGACCTATAAAATGTAGCAGAAAACTGCCTAGAGTGACAAAGACTGAGATGTTTTATTAAACATTGTGTCTGTGATTGGTATATATCCCTATCTGCCACTCTTCTGCTTGTGAATAAGTATTGATTATTTGATACTCTGCCATCTGAAAATCATTGTTTCTCTCCTTTTTATTAATWGACTCCTCAGCAGAGTGAATGAGTCTATAGTGCAGGCACAAGCCAGCTTTGTGGGAGCTCCCAGGAGGAAAGCTCCAAACAGGAGGCWCAGAGTTAGGAACTTTCCATCCCCACCTGCTTTGAATTTTTCTGCTTTTTGGGAGGGCAGGGCAAAAACTTTCACATCAATTACATCATTTATGCCCTCTCTCTTTTTATGCAGTGCCTTGTACTAGACAGGCATAAAAATTTCTGTGCTRTTGCTGACTGCTCTGGGTTCAAAGGGGATGGCAATCCTGAATAACATAAATGTMATTTTGGTGATGCTGAATAAAAAAGGAATTTGGCATTTTGGTAGCTTGAGAAACACCTCATCTTTACAGCCAATTATGAATGATGGTATTACAGTTAGGGGAAGAGCTCAGCATTGATGGTGTCTGATCACCAAAGCTCCTCTCTGCCTTTTGGTTGGCAATGTGGCTCTGCAAGTGGCTAAAACCCAGTTTCTGCTTGTTTTACTTTTTAACAGTTCTGGTTACTTTATTTTTTTCTTAATTGCAAGGCTGTTAGCATAGAGATCCAGTTAATACAAAAAAAAAAAACCAGCCACACTAATCAGAGACATGTAACTGCTTTAGAAAAGGCTTTAAACTGAGAGAGTAGGTTTAGATTAGATATTAGGAAGAAATTCTTCTCTGTGAGGGTGRTGAGGCCCTGGCACAGGGTGCCCAAAGAAGCTGTGAATCCCTGGCAGTGACTAAGGCCAGGCTGGATGGGGTTTGGAGCACCCTGGGATAGTGGAAGATGTCCCTGACCATGGCAGAGGGTGAAACACAATGGTCTTTAAGGTCATTCCCAACTCAAACTTTTCTGAAATCCTCCAATAAATACCTGGAATGCACTGGCTGCACTGCTCTGGATTGATTCCACACAGAGACAGGGAATTTTCAGTGCTGTCTCATTCATGGGCAGCTTTATGAGACCAGGCTGGGCTCACACTGCAGCTTAACCTGCTCAAGAACCAGTGATGGTGACACACATTCACTGTGTCCCTTGGTGCCAGGGTCCTTTGTCCTTTACACATGAGAAATGCAGCCCCAGACTCTTCTGGGCTCCCTCTGTTCTCCTCACACTGCTGAACATAGAGGCAAATTTCCTTTTTATTGAGGTGTTTCTAAGGATTTTAAGGACACTGGTGACGGGTGACAGATTGCTCCAGCTGTCTGCTGGCCACCACCAGCTCCAGTGGGTGTTTCCTCATGGTTCTCCCTGCTCCACCATCCCTTTCCCAGTTTTCAGCAAGAAAACTGTTGGCAGGGTTTGTCTCTGCACAGCGAGCAAGCATTTATTTTTTTTTGCTGGGAATAAACTGAAGTTATGTTCGGCGATGTCCTGTGGGAGAGAATTATCTTTGGAGAGCGCTCGTGTCAGGTGGCTCAAACACCTGATTATCGTTTCTTGTATTATTGATTGCTGTGCTCTGCATCCCTTCCAGATATGTGCAAGTTATTACACAGCTCAATACATCCAAAGGGAGGAAAAAWCCCTCAGCAAAGGCAAGTGACCGGGTTTGTTTGTTTTTTTGTTTTTTTTTATCCTCCTGGGGAAGATATCTGTGCTGTTCTTTTTCTCTCTGACTTGACATTAAATATTTCCAGATTCCACAGTTTCAAGGAAAGTCTGTACAGAACACATCGTTGCCAGTTCTTCACAGCCTCAAACTTGTTCTAATTGCATCTCCCTCCCTCCTTCTCCTCATTTTCCTCAGCTAATTTGTCATCTTAATAAGGATCCCAGTATCCAGCTGTGGATCAGCAGCAATATTTTCCTAGGGAAGCCACCTACCAGCAGCACCAGAACTATAAAGATAATTTGGTACACAGCATGGTCCAGAGCAACAAACTCCAASGGAAGGAGACAATGTGTGAAAACTTTTTCCTCTGGCACAAGACCTTTGAGACCTCCTGTACACACTCAGGTTTGTGTGGACAGCAGAAAACCAAGTCAACCTAGCATTGCACAGTATAATCCATCGTATCCCTGAGTGCACAGAGCCAGGATTTTGCACTATGAGTTTTCCTGTTCAACTGGAATCATCTCCCTCTGTTGACTGATCTCAGATGTTCCTGTCTGATGTCCTGCTGGTAGCATTTGCCTTTAAAGGTGACAGGCACAGGGCAGAAAAGCTATGCTGAGAGCTCAGGGGGTGAAGGAAGGTGACCCCTTGGATCACTGCAGCACGGTGCAAATCCCTCTCCAGGGAAGGAGCCAGACACTGATGAAGCACAGCTACAATTCTGCAGCTATTTGSTGCACTAAAACAACATTATAAATGGCAAGAGCAGCAATCAGCTCACTCACTGCTCCCTGCAGAAGGCTCCATCCAGAACCTCGTGACAGCCWGTGGGGAGACACCTCTAAATAATCCCTGGTGCTGCAGTCATCAGTCACAGGAGACAGAGCAGAACGAAAACAGGCCAGTTGTGAGAGTCACCCACTGGGAAAGGACTCCTGGAGGCTGATATTGGGGTTGTGTGAGCTCTCTAGGCACTTTTAGTTCCTTCCACAGGGATGAAGTTGTTTGTGACAGCTACAGGAAAGTCAGGGGATTGCTAGTTTATGAAGGACCTTTGTGCAAGTGGAGGAAATCGCCTGCAGACCATGATGGTCAATGGGAAATTCAGCCCAAACAAAGCCCAAAGCTCAGACCCTTTCCTTTCCCATGGTAACCTCTGGATTTGGGAGCTCCTCTGTGTGGCTGCAGAAACAGAGGTAGAAAACGAGAAGAGAGGATACAATGGGATGAGAGCAAGAACTGCAAGGACATCTTGGTCACAGCAATGAGATTTGATGGAGAACATCCTGGCTTCATTCCCATCAGGCTCACATGCCAGSATGGCACTGGGGATGATTTCCATTCCCACAGCACCCTTCCCCTCTGCCTGCTCCCTCCACACTGCCCAGCTGCCCCCCAGAGCCAACACCATTTATGAGGAAAGTTACTCAAAGAGCCCCATGAAGCTCCCATGGAAGGCAAAAGACACTGATAAATTTGCTTTAGTGGAAGTTAWGTAGAAAAGTCTTAATGAGCAGGAAGAACAGCTCAAATGTGGTTTTCCAATTACTGTTTCAAGTAAGTTACAACTCACCAAAGCAACTAAATCTCAGCCACTGAAACAATTCCAAACTASTATTGGAACAATTTCTAAACAAATCCTTCAGCCAGAGCTTGAAGAAAGCTCAGCTCTGGATTTACTGCACAGTGCTGGAATTACTCTAGGCAGGAGGTGTTTCTTTCCAAAGCAAAGTGCTAGTGAGTTTATTCAAAGTATGGTCAGGTGTGGTACCACAAACCCAGGATTTCTATGAATTAAGCCACCCCCATCTGAGAGTACATTTTGCAGGGAAAAAGATTAGCAGACCTTCTGGGGAAATGATTATGAATCCCAGTGTTGTTACTGCAGCCCAACCATCGTGTGCAGAATTCCTCTCCAGGGTAATAATTTCCCTTTCCATCGATACAGCAGGGAAAAGATGGAAACTTGGCTTTCACTCCTCCAGCTCCTTGTTACACAGCACTTTGGCACTGCAGCATTAAAAAATGAGCCACGTTCTCTTGAGCAYTTTTCTGCTTTTTTGCTCCAGCACAAATAGTAAGGTTTCACATCTTATCATCATTGTATATTCCAAATGTGTCCCTTGAATTCTCCATCTTTTTTAGTCTAGCTTATTACCATAATTATGCTAACTAAAAGGGAAAAGTCCCATCCTGCAGAAATTTCTGCTCTCTCCAAAGTGGGAAAAAAAAGATTTTTATACTTGCAGGAACAAGAAGTCTTCCAGTGCAGTGATTTAATAATAAAACCAGCACAGAAATGATGCAGAGGGTACAGAAACAGTTCTTAAAAATTATGGCCTAATGCTCCTWAACTATGATAATCTGTCAATCACCAAGTGAAAGACAGAACAAACACTTCATTTTTCAGACTATAAAAATCTTGGACACAAAGTCCTCTGTAGCATCGCCACTCCAAGTCACACCAAGGCTGATTGGACTCACTCATCTTGACACTGCTGGGAGAAGTTTCCAGGGAGAAGGAAGCTTTTTTTTTTTTTTTTTTTCCTTTATCTTAGTGGCTCCGTTTTGTTTCTGTCCTTACACTCTGAACTAAGGTTTTTCTGACTAATAGAGCATTTAGCAGTTCCCCCAGCCAGCAGTGAAGATAAAGATTAAGGCCTGACAGTGAAGAGGAAAGTACCAGGTCTCCTGTGGYGTGTCTGAAGGTGAGCTCTCAGAAATGGGGCCAATTATTGGGTCATTTTTGTCTGATGGGAACATGCCAAAACAACTCAGGGGYATTAATTAGAGCATAACACCAGGTCTGGGTGAAGAAATGAGGCCCATGAAAACATGTTCTGGTTTCAATCCTGTCCAAGATATCCACACAACACCCAAGAGAACAAAGCACGGGTAGAAAGGGACCCAGCAGGGCTGTGACCACTCTCCCCAGTCCCATCCCTAAGGCACATCTGATGATGCCATGGCAGCAGATGGATTTAGGGGGTTCACTGACCTTCCCCAACCCCACCCGTGTGATGAACTCACTGCTGTGGCAGCCCCAGCCTGCAAACAGGGGACAATCATGATGTGAATGTGTATTTTCAGTTCTTCATTTACACTCCTCCACTATTTTCTCTGTTTCCAAAAACCAGGAGAAGCCAGGGTGGGCAGAGAGGAATATTTTCTCTTAATCACATTCGAGCCCCCACTCAGCCAATATCAGGCATTTAGCTGATGAGCCTGCCCTTGAAAATAATCACCCCATGYCACCCCTGCAGTCAGGGGAGAGAAAAGGGCAAAARGGTCCATCCAGAACCCAAAYCACTCCCTGGAAGTGCTGCTTACCAGCTGCTGTGGAGCCCCTCCAAGGTGACTTGGGCATCTTTTCTGGTTGCCTATTGATGCTGCAATAAACCTGCAGGTCAGTGCAAAGTGCACTAGAAGTGCAGCAGGACTCAAACAGAAAACAAAGGGGTTGCCAGGCAAACCAGTAAACAGGTATCATGAAAAGAAGTGTATTTAAAAAATGTTGTTCCAACTATATTCCAACATAGAGTGACATCAGGGATTATTTTAAAGATCTGGTTTTTTTTAATCGAGACTCATACTTTCAGTACGAGATAGGAGATTAAGCACCTTCAATCTATGTGCACAGGTGGGCATAGAGAATTTCCTTTAAAACCAAATTCTCTTTTCTAAAGAGGACTCCACATTCCCATTGTTAAGAAACTGCTCTCATGGCCAAAGAACTGCTACTGAATTTTCTAGCTGTATTTGTCAMAAAAAAAAAAAAATTATTTTGCTCTTTCGCTATCAGAATATACTGAAAAATAATTTAAACTGTCTTCCAGACTTATCTACAGTGTGTCTATGACATTGTTTTTAGCAAGGGAGGCCCTGGGGACAGCAGAGAAATGAGAGAACTGAAAGTGCTGCTCCCAGAGAGGCTGAAATAAGTACATTGCTTCYACTGCTTTTTGAACAATTGCTAGTAAATAATGATTCATAGAGGAAAATACATGAGCATGTTTAGGGTCCCTCACCATCACAAATGGTGGGCAAAGAATGAGATCTGATCTGTGGAGAGCATCTGTGGATTCCAAACAGCTCCATCAGWTTACACTGGCCTTAGAACAGCAGGAGGAAATCACAGATTGGAAGAATGGTTTGGGTTGGAAGGGATCCTAAAGACYRCCTCATTTCAGCCCTGACACCTCCCACTAGAGCAGGTTCCCCTCAAAGGGGAAACTGAGGCACAAAGCTGGGCATCCATGGAGAGTCACAGGAGAAATCTGAGCCGAGGGAAGCGGTGCTGAGGCTTCTCCCTCCCACCCTGCTGTGTGACAGYGCTGCAGCTGAGAAACTATAAATACCTGATCATCAGAAACAACAGGGTAATTTTAGCAACTCCCAAATGCCAGTAACTCAGACTCCAGCGACTCTGCCATCTCCCTGCAGTTTGCWTTCCTCTGCCTCCTTGCCAGAAGGTGCATTATGCCTTGTTTTCTTCACAACTTTGTGATACACGTTCAGAAGTGGTTACTAGACTAAAACCAAGGATGATTTTACAGCGAGGGAACCAGGAACTTGCTCATCATCAACCCAAATCCAGAAGCCTCCTGCAATACAGCACCTCCTGATGCAATGTCCAAAATTATCATCGTGGTGGTTCATACATTTGCAAAGCAACACTGAGATAATTTTCCCACTGTTTGCTTTCTGAGGAAAATAAAGGCAATAAGGATTTTTTTTTTTTTTTTGTATCCAGAACTCATGTGTGGGGTTCCTTTTATTTAAAATTATTTATTGAGTGGGTGTTTACTGAGTCATTGGGGACCTTTGCCGGATGCCAAGAGATTCTCTTGAATTCAGGAATACAATATTAAGTGTGTGGAAGTCAGGTGGTTACCTGAAATAGCCAAAAATCACATGCAAAAATATACAGCTGGCATCAGCAAGTGACAACAGAGCAAGAGACAGCAGCTTTTTAAACTACTTTTTTAAAACAGAGGGTCTTAAAGCCACAGGAAAGTCTTTGCTCTTACTTCACTTGGCCTTTAGAGAGCACAGCTCTGGTGTCCATCATTACAGAAAGATGCCTTTTTTTGGGGATATTAGCATTTCCCTATTCTGCTCCTTTTTGAAACCAGCAGAAACAAAAGCAGTGACTCACAACACACACAGTTAGTTATTAATTTATCCACTACGTGAAACCTCACCTCAGCTTCAAAAACCTTTTCCACCAGCACCRAGATGATTTAAATCACTAAATCTTYTGAARTAAATTTCAAATTTATTTTTGAAATAAATAATTATTATTAGTAAATAATACTAATCCAATCTGAAACACCTCTGAACCCTCCTGCAGACCAGATAGATGCATTTTGGACACCAGCTGCTCCTGGGCACAGTCTTGCAGCAACRCTCTGTGAGTCAGGAGTGATGCTCCCTCCCTCCCTCCAGGCTGGCAGGATGAGCAAGGGCCAGCAGAGCACAATGCCAACAATTTAAACACGTTGTGTCCTCCAATGGGTGTCTGCAAGCTTTGGTAGAAGCCCCTGGTTACGGTCCCTGGGACTTTTGTGAAGAAAATAAACAAAACCATCCCAGGAGGAGGATGCAGCCCTCACAGGGAGCGGCTGCCCAGGGCTTGGTGTGCTTGCAGGCAGGGAGATGGGAGACAGCATCAGGCTAAATTAAAATTACATTAAATTAACATTAAAATAATGAAYTTGGTGAAATGCTTTTGGTCAGCCAGTGCTGCTGGGTTGGGGTCACTGGGATGTTCCTCCACATGGCTCTCCACAGGCAGAGAGGGGCTGGCTCAGAGGCAGCAAGAGGTGACTCAGCTCTTCATCATCCTCCAGACAGGGCTTGGAAGGCAACCTCAACTTTTCTTACAGCTTTTTGGCCRTTTTGGCAGCCTGTACTTGTTACGGCCTGGATAAGATTTTTCTTTCCAAAAAAAAAAAAAAAGGACCGCTGGGGGATAATGACACGTAATCGCCAACGGCTGCACTTGGTTAGGGACCAAAACTGCTGGAAAAGGAACTTTTATCCATTAAAAGAACAAAAAGCACAGAGCAAAACATGCTGAGGCTGACACTTGTATTTCCCTTTGGCTKTCCTTTGGTGAGCAATGAGATTTCAGTCCCTCTCTGCACCTCTGCAGACACAGCTGTGACAACAGGACTGGAGCTCGGCACCACTGTCCCCTGCTCCCCTTCCCATCCACCTAAATCCTAAATAACATTTCTCTCTCTTGTTTCAGCTTTCCTCACTGACCTACTTGACAACRTTAGTGAATTTAATCTCAAAACACTCAGGGATAGAGGGCAAAAAAAAATATTTTTCCCAGGCTACCAATAAAGAGCATCGTTTCAGGGAGCTTAAATGGCTCAATGGGACATTCTGGTGACCAGAGGAAATTTAGAACCCTATGATAAATTTGGGATATTAATGCAAGAATRAAGTTGAACAGSCAGAAGCARTATCTTATTGACAGAAGTGCTAGARAGCTGCAAAGGTAATAAAGCAGGAATTGAGATGGATTACTGGGGATATGCTTTTGAATGTATTACTCAATGCCAGCTGTYGGATACCTCGTGAAGCCCTTACATGCTTGGGTAAAACACTGCACCTATAAATATCTTTCCTCAAAGGGACTATTAATTAGAGTGACTATGCTAAATGTGGTCAGTGACTTGTTATCRAGGCAGAGGTACCAGTGCAAGTGTTAATTACTCTTAATTGGTTATTTYCAGTCTTTGTTGACACTGTAGAAAATGTATAGTTTATAGTTAYGGCTACATATCATGGCTATTTTCTCACTCAAGGTTTATTCAAGAAAAAAAAGTCCAGCTTCTTCCTTTCAGCTGTTGGTGAGGCCTTAAAGACATGAGCAGTCTTGGCAATCAGTGCAATGCAGTGTTTCTCTASAAAACCCTTGAAAAATACCTAAAAYGGGCAATAAATATCTAACCTGGGGAATGGGATCAGCTCACCAGAATGCATTCCTATGGGATGTTGTCTGCTTTATCAAACAATTTCTAAATTATGAAATGTATGACAGAAAAATCTTACTTCAATTAGTGTTCCAAGTTTCTCTAGGCTGTAGGAGACATTCCTAAGAAAACCATGTTTATTCTTCTAATGCTTTGAGATATTATATCATAATGTTAATTTCCAACATTTGTTACCAAATGCTGCGGGTCAAAATGTTGCATGGCCTTGTCAGAAGCCCTAGAATTTGTTAAAATGGAAGACATTCCCTAAACATGGGGTATTTCTGTCAAAAGAAAAATTGAAATAAGTATTTCCTAATGGTATGCACCATACTTTCCAAAATTGAAGAAAAAGAAGAGAAAAAAACCCCCCACAAATCTTATGGAAGTCTTTGTAACTTGAAAGACTTTTTTTAAGAGTAAGCTTGAAAAGATCTGTTTTGGAGCTGCAAATCCTCTGTATATAACTGAAGGATATTTCGAGTTATTTTGGGCAGAATTTTAATTTTTSTGAAATGATGAAAGAACCAAAGGAATATCTCAAAAGGCAGACTCTACTGAAGGAAAACAAACATTCAAACACTAATTATATAGACACAGGGAGTATTTCTGCTACTCAAAAAAATAAACAGAAAGAAAATTGGGATTTGGCTGCAAACTCATTAACAACCTGTACTTTCAAAGCTTATTGATGTGTCTAGGGCAAATATATCACAGAAATAATGAAATTTACAATAAAGCTACGCAAAGCCAAAAAAATAATCTCTCTGACTCAAACATCATCCCTCATTCAGCATTTCTCTGATCTCAATATTTTTTTTTTCTGCCTCAGCTTGGCCAATTCTTCCACATCTACTACAAAATTCTGCAATGAGTTTGTTCAAGTCCTGCTAAAGAATTTTTTTTTTTTTAACTTTCATCCTTCTCTATCACAACCACGAGGGAAGAAAATCTTATGTAATTTAAGATAATAATAGTTTCGCTTGTTAAATATCAGACTGAGTATTTCTGGAAAAGCGTTGGAAAGTAACATCAGTAAATAGAGAAAATAGCAGGGTATAAAATTCTAATTAGTAATTAATTTGTCTCTTTCAAGACAGCTCCCTGAATGATGTGCAGGCAGCTGAAATGAAACACATTAATTGCGTTAATTCATCCTAGAGTTTCTTTTGGAGGTTTAGCCCATTTCAAACAGGTTAAAGTACCAAGGGTGTGCAAGGAACACCCAAATCACCTTCAACAAAACTTTGCTGCCTGCGCTGCACGGGACAAATTTACCCACACAAGCCCTTGGTGTTTCATATCCCACAGGACCCTTGACATTTTTTCATTATCTGGGTCCTTTTCCTGTGAAATCACATTTTACTTAAAAAAGGCTACAAAGAGCAATTGCAGCCATCACTGAACAAACAAGGCCAGCGTGGGCTTTCACCAGAMTTTGAGAGGAATCTTGCAGCAGTTTCTCATTTATGCTGAACGAACTCCTCTTTGCTATTATCATCAAAAGTAATTTCTTTGCCTGCATAGTATCTAATCTTTAATCTTTATTTTTCTGCTGGATCTTATGCTGGCTTTCTRAATAATTTCTTGTTTGTCAGAGTAAGGCACAGATTCCTAAATCACTGAAAAATACAATCTTGTTTACTTAACTTTTGGATAACGCAAACAACTTACGTATATATTTACTTTTTACATTTTCCTCTGGCTTTTGAAATGTATTGAAATTATTAGTGTCTTGTTAAGCTCTCTATAAATCTTTCCGAAAGAGTCATTTAAATCTGTGGGCTCTCCATGTTTTGGCTCCTAGCTGCATTTGGGAATGCATTCAAATATTTGTGTTCCTCGAGTTCCAAGAAACATCTTATCTGTCCTTATAATCACCAAAGGAATTTTGCATAAAACAGCCTTTTATTTTCAGAACAAAAAGAAAACATTTGGCAATCAGTTTCTCCTTCAGCTGATAGATGCAGATCCTGKCTCTCTGGTTAACTGCTGCCTGTATCCAAATATTCACCTCTGGAAGAAGCTGATGGGWAAGGGGAGGATGGGCATGGCAATGCTGAAATGCCCTTTCTCCTCCCCACTGCCTGAAATCTTGGTGAAAGCCAGTCTCCAATTTAGTACAATTAGTTCTCTAATCATGAATTCCACCTCATAGACTTCACACTCCTGTTTATTGCTCAMATTGTTTTAAAGACCCCACAGTTAACAAAAGCTTGTGCCATGGTTAATAGGGGTGATATCTTTAATTGGCACAGCCATGAAACATCAACAGCTGTCCTTGGATTATCTACAGAGTGTCTWTCACTTGGAATGGGAGTGGAGACGAATGCCTATTAATTCAAATTAATTAATGGCCTTATGTATCCTAGTGTGGACCTTCAGTARATGCTTGTTCAGCAAAACAAATGGGTGTGTGTTTAATTTTGGTTCATTCTGGGCTGATCCATTAACTGTTGTGTGTCTTCCCAAGAATGCATGTTCATTAACTCCAGTTAATTGCTATTCAATTACCTTGAGTTATAATATGTCCCTAAACACCAGTGCAGACAGATCCCCTGGAGATTTCCTGTATTTCAGCCATTAATTAAGCCATACTGGGTATTGTTGGTAACTGATTGCATCTACTTTTGAAATAATAACTTCACAGCTACGCTTAAACTGTTTCCTATTAGGATTTTTTCAAATYTCCTATATAGGGTAATTGGAGTGATAACAGTAAAGCACACTTGCTTATTCTTGTTACTGCACTTGGCCAAAGATGTTCCGTGTCATCTTTCTTTTTTAAACTTAACCCACTTATTTAGATGGAAAGAACAGTTTATATTGGACCAGATTATCTCAGAATGATACTCATGTGATGACAGGTGTTTTTGTAAATTTCAGGGGATTTTCACTTCATTTTCAAATGTTTTAACATTTTTTTTTACGGCCTTTTAGTAGAATTTCCAAATGAGTACCTTACCATTCATGATTTGATTTTTTTTGCTCCTGCTAACAGAAACCCAGCATAGCCAAAGCCTTTCTTTTCACAAACTACAGTAATTCTGATAAACAATAGTGAGGAACAATTGGCAAAGACCTTAGTCAATCATCACAGCAAGAAACTAAAGCTTTTTAATAATAAAGCACAGCAGCGAACGAGTAGTATGCTGGCATCCTTCTCCAAAACTGAAATGTATTTAAGAGAAATAAAGTAATCAACATCTTCAGAATATTTGAAAAGAAGACAGAAGTCCTTAGGGTGCAACTTCATTCAAGAAAGAACTAATGTAAAATTTTCTTTTAATTTAACATAAACTCCACATTGAAGGTCAGAAAAAAAGAATTAGAGCACCGATCAAAGACAAAGCTGCAGCAATAAATGTTTTTAAAACTGGTAAATGCCATTCAAATGTATTTCTACTCAATATTTCTTCTTTATGCTAATGGAGCCCTTCCTGGACACTTCTATCAGATGAAAAATAAATCACTGAGAACTTTTAAAGTAGTTGTATCCAACGAGCCCTCTAAGGCTTCTGCTGTGAGCTGAGGATGGGAGGAGGGATCCCATTCCAACAGCTCCCCATCCAACATTCACCCCATGAAAAACTCTCTGCCCCACAGGAGATGTTATCACACCATCAATAAAGCAAAGATATCAGAAGCACCCACTTCCTCCTAATATTCTCTAGCCCATGCCAAGAGAGAAGCTTTGAAAATACTGAAAACTTGTTTAAGTTCTCAACTTCTGAACAAGTGAAACTGGGTTTTGATGCGTGTGTGTGTGTGGATGCCTACCCAACTGCTGCTAGAACAGCTTGCAGCTCTCCTTGTCATTCAGAGAAAAAAAAAATCTGGTTTTGGTGTCTTCTGTGTTAATTGGGAAAGGGGCAGAGGTGGCACTACGGGCCCTGAACTCACCTCAGCAGACCAATGGCTCCCTGGCAGGCAACAGGAATGGAAGAGACAGAAGAAAAACAGGTGAAGGATAAATGAATCATTAAAATAGGCAGCTTTTTCTGGGAGTATACTTAAAACAAAGCGTATATAAAAGTATCTGCAGGTTTCTTTGTTTCTGAATCACGGACTCACAGACTTGTAAGATCGGTTGCTCTGATAAAGCCATTAAACCATGGAAAAATGAACTTCTGCTCACTGGAATGACAGAAATCAGAAGGAAAACTGAGCTCTTCCCTCCCCTGGGCCACACTGCAGGGAAGATGTGGGGAAGTGGGTCAGGACTGCAGTAGCGTGATGGGGACAACAGTCAGGAGATGATTCTGGGGTGCAATTGGGCTCCAGCCCCTGCTGTTCTGCCTCCCTTGCAGGGCATCGCTCTGCACGAGCACACAGAAACATTTCACACATTTCCCAGAGCTGCAGTGGCTGGAGAAGCCCTGAATCATGGAGCTGGGATGAGCATCAGGCACCAAGGCCATGTTTAATGCTTTACTTCCCGATGTCATTGATCTCAGGACTCCCTCTTGCCAACACACTTCCTTCCCCATCTCCTCCTCCCCGGTGCAGGGATGAATTATGAATTATGAATTCTGAATTATGAATTATGGCCCTTCCAGTGCCAGGAGGAAGAGCCAAGCCAAGGATCGCCCGGAGCAGGGCTGTGCTGAGCTGCACAACATGACACTCTCACTGTTAAAGCAGCCAAAAAGCAGCAGCAGCTCGCAACACTCTAACACAACACTCCCATCACCATCAGTTCTTGCCAAGCTCTAATATCAGCATAAAAGAAGGGGAAAATTTCCACCTGTGCATGGCCAACGAGCACCTCCCGTGCTCCATCACAGCACCTCGGGATGCTGGTGCTATGTGACACCTGGCTCCTGGAAATCTGTCCAGTGTCTCTGATCCCCTAAAACAGGAGGGAAAGCCATGCATTGCACATCTTCCCCCACACTGTAGAAGAGCTCTCAGTGCAGCTCCCAGGGGTACAAATTTCCATTAATTTCCCCCAAATGAGACAGTGGGAATTGTCCCAGCACAACAGACCCGGCTCCCACACGGCACGAAAATGAACCTGCAAAGCATCAGGAGCTACAGACAAATTAATAAATTTTTTCAGGTGCCTTTAGCTGAAACTCAAGCWATTAGTTAATATTCTCTTTCTCAAAATGATCCTTATGAATATGAAAAGAATCACATGCCGTGGTTGGTTCAAAGCATCAATCTATTTCACTATATGAAGCAAGAATCCAGTTTGGATTCCTCCAGAAATCTCTCCAGGACTGCTTTGCCCACGTGTCCCAATTACATGGGCTCTGTTAACACCTCATGGTACAGCTGCATAATTTATTCATAAGCATTWAAAAAAAAATTAAAATTTACATTTCCAGAGTCACGCATGCTGTTGATTCATTTATCCCAAATTAAAAAGCTTCATCTGCATCTCTCTTTCCCAAATTTAACTTTGAGCATTTTAATTGTTTCTTCCTTCATTGTTAGATCAGTATCAATCATCATCTTCAGTTACCAGAACTTGCATGTTCCTRAAAATGATGTTAAATTTAGATGCTAATGAAAACTGTTTATGCTGGTTAACCACAGAAATGAAACCTCTATTGCAATCCATAAAAACTGTTCGTTATAGCAAGAAACCTTAATTTCTACCTCAATCTCCTTTCTACCATCTGCTTTCCTAGAAGACCAATCCCAGAAACYRTGGACTRAACAAACAAACAAACAAACAATAAAAAAGGCAATTGTTAACTTGCCTTCACAGCACAAGAGACATTAAAAGAATTAAAACAGTCCCAGTAACCATTGCACTGAAAATTATGATAGAAAGTAAACTAATCCATGAATGCCAGTACGTGCTGATATTCCTTCTCTCCAGATGTTTTCCCAAACAACCAACCTATACAGAAATTTATAGAAATAAATAATTGACCCATAACACTCACTGAACACTCTCCATTTTCTCAGAAGGAGTAAAATAAAAGACTTCGAGCCATTAAAAGAAATACAACAAATACAACCYACCACAGTAACAGGTGATAATTATTCCTTCATCCAAAGCACTACACAGTTAATTATATACAATTATTTAAAATATTTATGTTTCAAATAATATTTGCGCTGTCCAACCCCCCAGAACTGGCTGTGTGAAACACTGAGAACTCTATCCACATCTGCTGTTCCCAGATGTTTTCCTCGTGGGTCACCATGTGTCGTTGTACAATTACAGACACCATCATGTTCTGGGAAATGCTGCATCAATCAGCATCAGCTTCCCTGTGTGGTGGGTAAAGGCAGCCAGTTTCAGGATTAAGGACCATATTTTAAATGCACCCCAATGGTTTAATTCTCCAAATATTAACTGTCATTCACACTTCTTATCTAAATCCAAAATCTAAATAGAATGTGGGGTTGGAGAAGGTTAAAATTAYAGCAAAGCTCTAACACAATGTTTTAATTATTTTCCATGCTACAGCAGCCACGTGATCTTAGAGAATCATCTTTCCTTTTTATTGGGTTTAGATGAGATACAATCTGATAAGGTAATTCACTCTGCACTGTATTTTACTTCTTAACAGTTTTTAAATGTCTATTTCTTGCTCTTTTTTTCCTGATCTGCCCCAAAAGGACACCCAGTGCATCTACAGTATGAATAAAATTGTTCCATTTGTGCYTCGAACATTGGTCACACCCCAAAGATGACCAAAGAAAATCAGGCAAACCCAGCCATGCCACACCACTGCTACACAAAATGCCACGAATGAAGAGGGCAATGAGCTCATTTCAGAAATAATGGGATAGTGGGGCTTGAGCAATAGATGGAGGAACATCTCCTTCCCTCCCTGAGTCCTCAACTCCCTGCTCGCCCCCACCAACACACAGGAATGCAGGGAGACAGTTTTAATCCCTTGCGTGAATCTTCTGACTCACAGAGACAAAACCATGGATTTGCATCTTTAAAATAATAATAATAATAAAAAAAGAGTACATAAATACATCACTCTCTTTGTAATCTGGACAATTCAGTCAGCAGCTATAGCCTACCTCTTGACTGAGTTAATTCTCCACTTCACTYGTCTTATGCACCTTCTTTAATGAATACATGTTCCTTTGATTAAATTAACATTTTTGTCTACCTAATTAGCCTGAAAAACCTGTGCTGAAGCAATCTAAAACMGACTTCATTACTGCTCATTGGTGCATGTTTGCTACCCATCACTGTCACCTCAACAGGCAAAGGATTAGGAGAACATTAACTCCGGCTTATTTGGTTTTCCAGAGCCAATCCCAGCCTTCAATCGACCCGCTAGGACAGTGACAGATGTTTTAATTATGTGGCTTCATTCATTAATGCTCATTTGCCTGGCCGGCCAGGTTYGTGGTTCTGAGGGACAGTTGAAACAAAAAATAATTAACGTAACCAGCTTAATTACCTTCTTACATTTCATCCTTCAGTTCRGAGTGCTCCCGAGCAATGACAAATTGAAAATGTAAATAAACCCCAGTTTATCCAGCCCAACGAGCTGGGAAGGACACTCACCACAAGATGCATCACTGCTTGTCTGGGAACATAAGCACAAGTTGCTTAACAGGCACTTACTGTACACTGGTTAATGAAATCATAGCAGAGCTAATGAATATATGTAATTGGGTAGGCAGCTGCCACTAAAAAAAGAAAAATGTTACAGAAACCATCTTGCTAATTCGGTTTGCAGAGATAATTGAGAAGGCCCTTGAAGACAATTTGATGGACCCTGCTAATACTGTGACTATTATTGATTATTTGCATGGTGATATCATGCTGCTTTTTCCTGACTGGTTTCTCAGAGACAACCCCCATCCACCTCTAGAATATGAAATAAAGAAATAGATTCAGATAATTTTCAAGAAGAAATTAAATTAATTTTAAATACTCCATATTAAAACCCATCTGAAAGTGACTGACACAATTCAACCTGCTGGGATTGCACTCATCAGTCATCAGTTCCAATTCCATCTAATGTAGAGGTAAAAATGTGTCTAAAATGATTTTTTTACTGAATAAATCAAATCTTTGGTGATAATTATTGCAATCTGCACTGCAAATCTGGTATAAAGAAAACGTGTGCCAGTGAATCAACTATAGAACAATATTTATCACAAACTCTCCTTTAGCTTTTTTAGCTTTTTGCTGTTTTTTTACTATGAGAACTTGCATCACTAAATGTCACACTTCAATGAAAGTATCTCTTCCTTCATTCTGTTCAAACATTAAAAACTTCCATGTTGTTTCATGTGTGGCATGGTACAAAATCCAACATCTGCATGGCGCAAGAAGCTGCCTCTGAGGATTAAAGGTTCATTTGATATTTTCAGCATCACCTCAGAGTATTTTTCTCCCCAGTTCCCAGTAGTGAATGATTATGACAGAGAACTGAGGCACAAAGTTTAGAGCACCTTTTTTCAAGGCCGCCAGACATCACCCACCTGCAGCAGACAGGAACAACTCCCGCTCAACTTACAAAAAAATCTGGAGGTGAAAAAGCATGGTAGCTTGATCTTCCCTCATCATTTATCCTCCTCCTACTGAAGAACCTAAACTGAAATTCAAGACTTCTCTAATAAACTTTAGCAGTCTATAACTTTTTCCTATTAATGGTTTTTTTGAAAGCTCTGGATAAATAATAAATATTGATACATGCATTTTATCCCAGTCATGGCTTTTTCTTATCTTTTCAGAGATTTTTTTTTCCCCAAAAATATCCTGTGGAGAACATTTGGAGTTTGTTTTCATTTTCARGCTCTGCTGAGCTAAGCATTTGATTCAGAGAAAATAACAGGTTTGAAAGGAAGGCTTTGGGAAACTTAAACATAACAGATGCTTATTTGCAGACATCTGATTTAAGCGAACCGAAAAGCCMAGCCTAAATCCTGAAAACCATAAACGTCAGCCAGCTAGAACAGAATAATAACCACTTATCGATATGRATGCACCTAGCAGATAACAGAGTTCTGGGATCGTAATATTCATAAAACTGTGTTCAGTCTGCTGCTCCTGAGCTCTGGAATTACAGCTGGAAATGCCATCACTGCTGCCTCAGTGCTGTGCTGGTGGCTCATGGTGAAGGGACCTTGATCTGAAGGTAGATTTCATCCATTATCAGGTGTGAAATACTCAGTGTGGGATTAATGTTGGAGGGAGCTCATCCAGGACATTCCCAGYGGCATTTATACCTTGGTGATTTCCAGAAGAGCCCACAGAATGCAAGCTGGTAACACACCCCTGAAACTTTTAATCTTTGAAATCACAGATTTCAAAGGGGCGTACATTTTGTTCCCCGTGTTCTCGTCCTTTCAAACTCAGAACCATCACACAGAACATGAGTCACCAAAGCATTCGTGCACCATTTCAGCGAGGTGCTCACACTGACTCCAGAGCCAAGGAAAATAAAAGCAGCTATCAAAAAACAACTCATCCTGCCCAAGCCAGATGCCTACTGTGAGATGTACCAACTAAACTCTCTCTTTGGACACCYGAAACTCGGCAAAGGAAATTTCACATCAGATGTGTAATATATCCTTGATTCCTTAAGCCAATGGTCTATCCCAGCGGTGGTAACAYCACTTCATTTTCTTTTTGTGCTTCTAATTACTTCTCATTATATCTTCCAACTTGTCTGAGACATATTTTGAGAAACGTTGGCAGTTTGATTCCCCTGTGATTTCTTAAAATCATGGCTAAAAGCCCAATGTGACATTAATATATTTTAATTAAATTCATTACTCCRTTAATTCAAAGTGCTCTGAGATAGTCTAGAACATTTCTGCACATCTCAGTGGGAACGTGGCTGAACATCTTTGAGATGTGTGAGYTGACAGACATGGAGATGGCTGGGTAAGGTTGACAGGATGCACGGGTTTTGTTTTGGGCAGCAATTTCACAAAATTTTTTGATGGCAACACCCCAGAGCTGCTGTATAATACTCCACATATATTTTGTTATGCAATGAAATGTTCTGCAAAGCTTGATGAAAGTACACATCAGACTCATGGAAATTTTATGCAAATCTTTCAAAGAGATATGGATGCTACATCTCTTAAAATAATCAAGAAAAATGGGTGCAAATTCATTTATTAAACACTCCTGGTCACTGAGGTGGCATGGGCTGGGCAAGGGTGACAATGACCATCACCCCAAAGGGCAGCTCCAGGGAGTGTGAGCCCTCTAAAGAACCTGAACCTTCACAAGGTCAYGTAAATGTTAAATCTGGGAAAAGCTAAGACTCTTGCATCAGTCGCCAGAAAGAGAAAAATCAATTTTGTATAGAAAGTAGCTTATTCAAGTTAGTTGTGAAATGGAAGAATTTAATTGCATCACTGCATATTAGGAAAGGGTTACTCTATTCTGTTGATTTGGGCCACKGGGAGTTATTGAATGAGACAACAGTAGGAGAAAAAAAGGAAGGACAGCAACATGAAAAGGAAAAGAAGGGGAGACAAGGAGCTAATAATGACACATTCTGTGAGGGATCAGGAAGGCAAGAGAAGACAAATCATTCTATGGTCAGGGAAGGCCAAGAGAAGGGATCAATAATATACACCATGGATCACAAGTCAAGAAGAAATGCAATTTATAATGAAATGAAGCATCATTACAAACTTGGGTCAGGATTTATTGGGTGCTGTAAACTCTTGGACCTGCTCTGGCACTCCAGCACACCCCATCTCTGGTGGTGTCACCCCACCAGACACAAAACTTCACATTACAAGCTCAGAGCTGATAAAAACCACGTTTAAAAGCAGCAGGGCACTGCCCCACCTGCAYGGCTCAGGTGCTGGCTTCTTGTATCACAGCGTGAATCAGCAATGTAGTGCTAAAAAAGCACTTCAGTATCATTTCAGCTGTTCTGTGACATTGATATTCATTTTTTTCCCTCGCATTACAGCCTCACTTTTGAAGTTAGAGTAATAAAAGTAATATCCCGTTGCCACAGGGCAAAAACTTTCATTCCACACTTATGTAGTGTGTGTTTCCACAGCAAAGAAAGTTAAAGAAAAATGGGCTTGTTAAAGGGACTCCGCTTAAAGTTAATGTTCCACACTTTTTATTTTAATATGATGTGTGTAAGTGAAGTTTCACATCCAGAATTTATTAAGTAAGAGGAGCTGGGCCTTAAACGTGCTATCAAAACCCTGAGGACACTGCAGGAATATAGTCCAGACTTTCACATTACATACTTATTTCTTTTTTTCTTTCTCATTCATGGACTGTTTGAGGTAAATTGCCACATGGAAAGTAAGGAGAGGCTGACAGATATCAGTGAAAAACATCCAAATATTTCACTGCCCATACTGACACAGGGAAGAGCTAAACCTCACGTCATCTGCAGAGTCCATTTAATCTGCCAAAACCCCATTAGTAATTACTTTCATTATTATCCCTGTCCCCAAAAGGCTATTATCTTTATTGAGTAATTGATAGGTCTGCCGATCCTTTTTCAAAGGTTGAAGTCTAAAATTTTTGAGAGACAAACAGGACTGGAAGCCTGAGTCTGCAGCCAGAAAAACCCATGTTTATGTCTGTGCAATAACTCWTCACAGCCAAATGCACTGGTGAGGGTCTGCTGAGAGATTTTATCCTGCCTGCTCGTGTTTGTAGTGTCTGGTAATAGTTAGGTAACTATAATGAGTACTCTGCAGTTAAATAGGGTTAACCTAACCTGAATTCTCTCACATTTGTGGTGGACAGGATCAACTCAGCTGCATAGAATATTCCTTGGGCTTTGCTCACACATGGAAATTMTTGAAAATACATCTGAGGGGTTTGRAGGGGAACATCCAGACTGTCTCAGGTGGGTTTTACCAGCAGTGGGGCAGCCAAAGAAAGCATCACCTTCACCCCATCACCAGCTCACCACAATTCACTGAGGYTGGGAACAGGCTCATTCACCCACATCCTGCCTTCTGACACGAGAGATATTGTGTGCTCTTTGTAAACGCACCCATTTCTCCTCTGTTTTCACAGCCAACCAAAACCATCACACTTTAGAATTCATGTGCTTTTCTGCTGCACACCACACAAATATTCCCATATTTRCAGCTGATCTGGAAGAGCAACATTAATAGTTATGTTTTGCTTCAGTACCTGCACCTCCAGCAGCAGTGATAATGCACACGGCATCACAAAGCYCACCAGAAGGACTGCAACACCACAATTTTAAAGATATTTAGATTTAGGATCACTTTTGCCCCTGGCTCAAGTTTCAGAAGCAAGTACAATTTGTGACTAAGTGTTCCTGAATCTGTCTGTGCATTCTGAATGCTGCAGCTCAGGGGAAGGATGCAGTGACCTGCAAGCAGAGCCTGGGGCAGGCAGGCTGGGGCAGGGGACACTGCTGACTTGCTGAGGGCCCCAAATCACCCAAACCCTTATTTCCAAATTCACTAAATGTGTAAGAACAAGAAATAGCTTTGGCTTTTTGCGTATTGTGAAATTTGCACGTATCACAAAAATGAATCCATGATTCTCCTTATGTGCTCACTGCACTTTACAGTTCAGAACTTTGAGTCCTTAATCAGTTCAGCCAAAACACATTTATTCAGAACAGGGTTTTTCTCAGCAGGACTTTGACTTAATTCATACAAAAGAAGATGTCCTAAGCCACACAGAGACAGTGCTCCACTCTAGACTCCAGTTCTTGCTTTTAGGCAACTTTATAAAGAAGCCTGTCCTCCTTTCTTCCTGAAAGAAAAACCTTTCATAGTTTTCATAAAGGAGKTGAGAGTATTTAACAATTACCCATCTCCAAAGGCATGTTTAACTTCCCTGRTTTATAGAGCTGCTGGATAATATTTACATGTTCTCAG
Organism: Malurus melanocephalus; assembly: GCF_030028575.1. Taxonomy (NCBI): domain Eukaryota; kingdom Metazoa; phylum Chordata; class Aves; order Passeriformes; family Maluridae; genus Malurus; species Malurus melanocephalus. Next base: position 178,642 of record NW_026623631.1, read on the forward strand.
CTCCCACTGGTGACCTCTCTTTCCCTACCAACAGTACTCCTCAGTCCCCATACTTTCAAAAGTAAATATTTTTACTTTCTTTCTTTCTTTCTTTCTAAGCACATTGGAGTCATTAATCCCTTTAGAATTCAATGCATTCATTTCTCTGGGTACAAAACGATCTCTTCTCCACCTATACAGAATATTTTCCATTTACCCTGAATTGTTGGAAGGCTCCAAGTTTGCAGAAGACATTCAGCACCCAAGCGTGCCCGACCCTCGTCTCGCCTCTTCCTCCCGGGCTGCGATTCAAGCTTCTCCCTTTTGTCCTTCCCACAATAGTCCCAGAGATCAGACAATCTGTAGGAATAACTAACAATCCCTCAACACTATGATGGGTTGAATAATGGTGACACATGTTTCTGGAACCCGATAATGAAGGCTTTTGTCATTCACACAGAGAGGGACGAGCACTCAAACACAGCGACCAATGTGTATAAAAGGAGAAAGATCCACATCCAAACCTGTTTCGTGCATTTTAACAAACAATTAGAAAGAAAAGATGTATAATATTGAAAAAAAAAAAGAAAAAAAGCAAGTGGGCACAAGATGGAAAAGGTGTGATTTGTTCTCGTGTTTCACTTCAGGTATTTTCAGGTATTTAAGACTGCACCGTAAGACAATGATTTTATTCCTGCCTGGTTTTTAACATTGCTAAACTCACTAAACCTGGCAGAACATTTCCTAAAGGCTGCCAAAGTCTAAAAATCAATTTGTGGAAGAAACAATGATCAGCCATTAATTGATTTTTGATTCCCTATTCATCCCAATCAAATTCATCGATGTGCTCTCATAAATCCGTGATGATTATCACGGTCACTTTATCACGTTTGTCCTTCCTTGYAGCAGGGAGCACAAAAGCTGTCAAGGAAAAGCCACTGGAATTCTGAGGGATGCCACCAGCCAGGTACTACAAACTGACACCATGTGGGGTTTCTCTTTATTTTTGCACAGCTTGGTTTGAGGATTTCAGGGGCAAAAATATTCACAGCTGTGCCTGTAAATGGAGCTGCTATACTTGCATGCTTAGCTGTAGATGAGGGAACTTAACTTCTCCTTGACACCACAGCTCAAAAATGTAAAAAATCTATGGAACAAATAAACCCTGTATTGACCTTAGACAGATCTCCAATATTTACAACACCCTGCACATATATTAGTTTAAATTTCTTCCTTACTGCTGTAAGGTAAATTTTCATGTTTTGGTTACAGTATTAAAAAACAACCAACCAAAAACCATACCAAAGAAAATCAAACAAAAAACCCCAAAGCCAAAAAAAACCCAGAAAAACAAAAACCAAAAAGAACCCCAAAACCCAAAAAGCAGGGCCAAAAAGGAAGGAGCAAGACAAAACAGATAGACAAAGTTGTTCCAATGCCAACCTTTTCCTTACACCAAAAATACCAAACATACAGTAAGTTCTGCTGCAGTACAGTACTTTAACTCATATCTGCCCCAGACAACCCCCAGCACTGCTGCAGCATCCATCCCATCCCACCAAAGTGAGCAGAGCTGCTGCAGCACCCACCCAGCACCCCCAGAGCAGGCACTGAGCATTCCTGACACGTTCTGCAATTCAGCAGCACCCACAAATTCCTTTTTTTTTTTTTTGTAGAGAGAGAACTGACGTTGCCTTTTGCAGCTTTCCTGCAGGGATTGCCTGACACCTTCCAAAAGTGCAGCACAGCCCTGGACCAGGGCATGGTGACACCTCACTGCATCACTCCAGAKCTCATTTCCTCCTGCTGCTCTCCTGCACCGAACTACAACAACCCAGCCAACATTTGGGAGTGAACAGAAGCTGCACAATGACAACTTGGCTGGTGATCCGCTCCTCAAACCGCTCAGACCTCGAGCTTATCGAAATCTGCCTTCTCCCGAACAACCTCCCAAACATGACTAATAGGCTGATTCCCCTCCAACAATATCTATCTTGGTTCCTGCTGTAAAATAATCAATTACACTAAATGGAATTATTTATACAGAATACGAAAGCAGCTCGGCTCTGGTGGAAGTAATATGCTTATCAGATGGATTAAGATCTAATAGGCTTTTCTCTCTCAGAGTATAGCTGTTCCTGATAGTCTATCAACCCTCTTATGTAAATTACTTTGCTCTTGACAACATAAATTAGATGAAAGAACTATATTTTGTTTACAGATCTCAAGTAACAGGATTTTAAATGTACTTTAAAACCGTGCCAACAGAATCAAAAAAACTGTGTTTATGAACTGAAATTGCCTTAGCTTATTGCAACTAATGAAACAAAAGTGAACTCCGCATAGTTTTTGTTAATATAGTGACTCCATGAAAATCAAATATTTATGTCTTTSGTCTAGACAAATTAATATACAATTCTCTACCACAGGAAAAAAAAAAAAAGTGGATGTCTTCCTTAATGGGTGGCTTAATGGAATATCTTATTTCTCTAGGGCTGCAAAAGGGTCAGRGCAATGGCAAAAGGGAAAGGAAAGGAGAAGCTGATGCCTGGAGCCAGCCTGGGAACACCAGCAGCACATGAGGATGCCAAATGCTGCCTCTTCATGGGCACTGCAMAGTTAATTGCTGCTCCAGGAAAACYTGATCAGCAAAATGTTTAAGAGCATTTTCTCAGATTTCTAGGGGCTGTGCTCTGACTTCTCCTTTCCTTCAGGAAGATGGTRGAGGAACCCTTGTGTTGCACTCGAAATAAGAGGAAATGTGTTTTTGGAGTTCCATTAAAAGTCCTAAGAGCATTCTTTGTAATATCTTATACACAGCTCTGAAAAAACATTTCTTAAAATGTATGAAATAAGTAGAGGCAGTGGCTAACTTATTATTTTCTATTATATAATTATAGTAATACTATTATTTTATATATTAATTCTATTAAATTTCCTATATTTAGTGATACGGAAGTGGTATCAAAGAAAGCAAAACTTTGGACTTGGATGGATCGAAAATACAGGACAAGACAGAAATTTGGGCATTTGCAGATTCATTTTTTAAACCTGGGTAAAGGCACAAAAGCAGTTTGGCTCAATACGCCCATTTCATAGCTCTGGACTAATTAATATCAAGTAAATTACAGTTGGCCCAGAGCTTGGATAAGCAAAACATAACAACACACACTAAAACAAGTCTTAAATAATTTCTCCAAAGCCCAGRTGATTTCCGCTATGAGATGCAAATAAGCATTTTTGCCAAAAGAGAACAAATAATTTATGATGCCATTTAAAAGCTGGTAACTGCTTCTCTTATCCRGAAAAAAAAGAATAAAAAAATGGAAAAAAATGAGTCCCTGGCTTGATTATGATTCACTGTGTGTGTCAGTCCTCTGCATCAAGGGACTGAGAGCATCCTTTTATCTGTGTTATTCGTCAGGACAGATTGAATAATGACAAGTGGAGTGCCGAGCCGCAGTTTACTCACAGATTGGTTAACATCATTTTGTTCCCAGAACAAGTCTCACCGGCCCTTATCAGGAGTCTCCCAGAATTGTTTGAAAGTTACAGGCAGCACACCAAGAAAATTAATTTCCCTGTCTCCCTCCCAGTGCTGTCCAAATCCTGTTACCCTCATTCGCACACAGCAGCTCCACGATCTGAGCACGCTGGACTGCTGCATTTCTGCTTACTCTCACAAAACCCAGCAATATATAWTTTCCAGTTTCTTTTCCGTTAGGTTTGCAGATGAAATTTTCCTTTACTCACACATGTATTTTACTGCTGTTTGCTCTAAATTTGCTGGCAGCAATTATGAACTTTGCTCACCAACAAAGGGAGGGGTTTAACARAAATGTGGCTCCAGCAGCAGCTGTTTGGCCCCAAATGTGTGGAGTTCCTCCACTGCTGAAGGAGCCAGCACAGAGATGCCACTTCTGATTTACAGCAAGAGACATGCCAGGGATGATTTTATGCCTTGGGAAATCCAATGCTCTGTATTTTGGAAGAATATAGATTTTTCTCAGCTCGCTACCAGAATTAGGAAAAATATATGTGACTCATTTTCTGTGTATTATTCTTTCGAGTCTACCCTGAGATTTCAGCTTTGTGAATGGATCCAGTGGAAACAATACAATGGGAAGTTACTTATATGGTGCTGAGTGGAAAGATGAATTCAGGGAGAAAGTTAACAGATAAAAAAAGCTCCAMCAAGATGTTCTAACTCAAACAAGGACGGGTACAACTTTCAGTGCTGATTTCCTCCAAACATAGGCTGCTAGATTGCACCCTGCATGTCTGCATGAGCAACCGTGGGTCTGTGCCATGAATTTTTAAACACATATCACCTTTTTWAATCAAATTCAGCAAAGATGATGCTGATGATTTCATTTACCTTCTGCTTTAGTGGAGACCTCAGCATGCAGTAATGTGCTGAAGAAAACAAATCTTCGCTTTGAGCTTTACGCTTGTTTTCAAACAAATTTCTGGTGTTTTACCTCACATCAACATCTGTGAAAKCTGCCCAAAACTGCTCACAGCAGCATGGACACAAATGAGAGGTTTTTCCACCTGTCTGAGTGTTCTCAGTGCTGGGACTTGTTCAGAGATCCTGCCTGTGGCTGTTTCCAGTCGCTTCTATCCTCAGGGAAGCTTTGCCCTGAAGCCTCGCATTCCCAGTGACTTTGTTCTGACTCAGACACACAGGTCCTGCTCCACAGGGACTYACAGGGCAATCACTGGATCAGGTTTGTGTTTCAAACCCAGCAAAGRAATAAATCCCTTCCTGCAGCAGACGCTGTGGTCAGATGTTCTGCTGCGCACGAAGGCGCTGCCAAGTTGTCACCTCCCGCCCCCACACCCTCGCCCCAGTTCTGTCAAACCAGTCAGGAATTCCAAAGCCTGCTCTTCAAAGTGCTCAAGCCAGTTTGGATCTCTGTGACAGAAACAAGAGAAGGAACCGTGGTTTGTACATCTATGGCAGGAGATGAGAGACGAGCAAGAAATCTTCAAAGGAGGAACTTCTCCAAGAGTTGCTGGTGACTTCTGAGCACTGTGTCCCCTCCCTTGGAGCAGTCCCCTTGTTGATCCATGCTCCACATCAACCCACAGCTTGTCAGGAACTAATGACCTCCATCACTTTTGAAAACCTGGGTTGTTTTTAAATGTATAGGCTGGAGGCAGTCATATTTAATAAAATTTACAGGACTTCACAGTGGACAAGCAAAGAACACCAAGGCTACAGACCTCTSCAGGATGGATGCTGAACAGATGTTTTCAATGTCTATTTGCATTTTGAACTGAAATTAAAGGGCAAAAATCTCTATGGCTTTAAGATCTCTGCCAGCAGCTTGTGAATACCAACAAATGGCACCTAATGATGCATCAAAATGGGTGATTTTTCTAATTCTCCTTTTTGGGCAGCAAAGATTTAACCAACTAAAGAAAATAAAAGAGAGAGAAGCGAAAAAATATCAAATAATAAAATCAAGAACTTAAAACAGGATCTCAGAGTCCCAGCTACAAAGCCTGACAGCCCCGCAGAAGCCTGACAGCAGAGATAGGGTTTAATATTCTCTTATGTGAGAGAGCTTTGAATCTCATTTAATTTTATCAGATTTAGAATCATTTGCTAGGGGCCAGACAGCCAACTAGTGTAAATCAGTTGAGCTCCATTAACTTCTACGGAATTACAGTTTCCAATTTACATCAGCTGGGAACCTTGCTGTTATGCTGCTATTATTAGCTGCTATTTATAATGCAATAATACCTCSAGCAATCATCTTAAACATGTGGCTCAACAGGCTCTCTGGTGTYGTCCTGCAGGAGAAGACTCTGCTTCTCCAGGCCATGTTGCCCAGAAGAGCAAAATATTCTGTGTTGGATTACTTGTTCCACAGTCAAACAAATGGACTGTTGAGGATGGAGTCTACTGGTTAATACTGAAATCTGAGCCTAGGTTTGCTATGATTTATAAACATAATAATTACAGTAGTAATTATTGCATTTTATTATTGCATTTTACTACACAAAGTCTGTCCCTTCCAAAAAAAATCTCATATGCAAGGGATTGGGAAGGAGAAAACARGGCCAGAGGATGATGTGAGGTTACACAAAAAGACAGCTCTGGAGCTGCTGGGACCCAGGGAAGCCCAGCACTCCCCAGCWGGGCCACTTGCTTCTCAGGGAGCCARAAATGATCCAYGTTCCAAGCTGTACAGTATAAACAYTGCAGACATCCAAATCCCTCATTTCCAAGTTTTAAACAGCAGTTTCTGAAGTTGATGCATTGCTCTTGTGCAACACACCGTGAGGGCAGTCCCCAATCACAAAGCTGAAAACCCCTTCCAGAGTTAAACCAGATTTTTCTCTGGGGTTTGGCAATGTGGGAGGGTGGACACTGAGATGCTCAGATCTGCTGTGAGCAGGAGGAGAGATACAAAGAGACACCAAGGAAGTGATCATCCCCATGAACAGATACAGCACAAGGGCTCTATCCCATGGGATGATCAGAACTCTRCAGTTTTCCCAATCAAAGCAGCCCGTGCTCCTCCCTGGCTGCCTCCCTTCTTTGAAGCTGAACTTCCCTCAACTTCAAGGGCTCTGAAAGAGAAATCCTGTGCAGATCTTTCCCTTTTTACTTGCAAACTCCTACTCAGTGGACTCCAATCTCACAAAGTGCTTTGGCTTATGCAAAGTCTCTCTGAAGCCAAGGGGAGCTCTCGCACCCCTGAAGTGAAGCTCTTGGCTGGATCAGGGCAGCAGCTCCCTCCTCACCAGGCTCCCTGGGGCACACAAATTACTGTTAAATATAGCAAAACCCTCTCTTCGAGGTTTTTTTTTCCCTCCTAGACTATCATTTGCTGCCAGGTTTTACAGCAATGCTGTCCCCAGGCTGCCACTGCTTGTCCCCAGTGAGACACACTGGTGCTRGCAGAGGAGTGAGACAGATCATCTCCGGACACATAAATATTACGAAAAAGTTTTCCATTAGCACCCAATAACTGATACTTGCTTCCAGCAAATGCCACATTAGAACATCTCATTCCGCCCTGTCAATAATTTGGCTGGGTACAAATCCTGAGCTGTTTGCTGTGTTTGTGCTGCTCTTCAGGAGATGATTGAGAGCTCTGTATGGACTGATCAAGCAACCCATTAATATTTCACAGCTGGGCTCGGGCTGACTGGCAGCAATTATTCCACAGATTACTTTTTCATTTGAAGTGCAGCTGGTCATCCATTACTTTCTCCACGGCTTTGAAGGTCCAATAATTCCAATTATTTTTATCAACAGGAGACAGGTAAACTGGCTCTATGGAAACCTTCCCTGCCATGGGCACTGAGCAGGACTCAGCCCGCCTCCACTACAAATCCACTCCTGAGAGCTGAGGTGTTTGTGTACAGTGGCAAAACCCTGATTTTTCAATCTAGAACATTGTGTATGAGTGCTGGGAAAGCCTGTAGCTTTGCTTTATGCTGAAATCTGGCAGTCACTAAGCTTTCCTTGCATGCTCATTTGCCTCAGATGTGGCTGGACCATCCACTGGTTTCCATTAATAAAGATATTGGTCACATCTCTAAGTGACCTTGATCTTTACTCAAAATAAATATATATATGAATATCTTTATTCAAAATAAATAAATATATTTATTTTGAATAAATATATATAATATATATGAATATCTTTATTCGAAATAAATATATATATGAATACCTTTATTAAAAGTAAATATATGAATATTTTTATTCAAAAATAAAGCCTTACAGTGCCACGGGGCCACAATGGCCAATCTCAGCCCTGCAGGTTGTTCAGTCCCATAGCCCAGCCCTGGCAGAATCAGTGGGATGGAGCTCCTGGGGAGTGGGATGGGGATGAAGGGACACGAGGATGCTCCCCTGAGGAGCTGAATGCAGACACTAAGCCCCAGGATGGCTCTCACCAGGTGTCACAGAGGAAATTTCCTGCTTTACTCAGAGCAAAGGAAGCCCTGAAGCTCTCCCACATTTCCTGCCAGCTCTCTCCTCGTGTGCAGCCCCACAGCTCCTGCAGAGCTCAAAACCCGCAGCAGCCTGAACACTGAGAACGGTAAGGACAGGAAGGGTTCACCATGAAATTGGYAATCAGATCCACTCTGCAAGGCAGCATTTAATCTCAGAACCATTGGCTGGATTGAAGCTGAGTGCTGATGAGTTATTCTCCCCTGCCTGACTGGAAGGTCAGAGCAGGGCTGATCTGAAGGGCCTGGCAGCAGTCAAGGCTCCGTGYGGATGGACTGCGCTCTCCCCATCCCTCATCTGCCAGAACTTTCTGCTCCACTTGCTCAGCAAGTGGGCACTTTGAATAATGTGGGAAAACACMAYTTATGTATTCATAGGGTTCCTCTGYCTGACTGCAGCACYACTGCCAACTTTSCTTCGGGATGGAATTTTATTCTGCACCTATTTTTCTTAATCTGAAGGTCCATTTAAGAGGTCTGCTCTACGAAATGATGGTTCTGGTGCTCACTGCTCTGCTTTAAAAGCAGCTACATTTATTTCATTTCAGTGGGAGTGAGATTGCTTCTCTTTGACTCAGTGGGAGGGAAACTTGTGTGATTTTTTCCAAGCCATTGCTCGAGCATGTGCACTGCAGCAGCCTCCCTTCTATTAGAACCAGGCTAATAGGATTAACAAAGCGAGGCTGTGGGGCTCTTCCTTTCCCCATTATCCCCACCAARGTCTTTCTTCTCTCCAGTGCCACCCACCAGGGATGAAGTGATGGAGCCTGTGTGTGAAGTTCACACTGCTGTCTGCATTTCTCAGCGCTCCTTTGTGCTGTACTCCCAACACAACTCAGGAATCACTGAAACTTCAGAGGAACAGCAAACCCAAAGGCAGATGCAGAGAGGTACGTTTGGGATATTCTCCTCCACACTGCAGCTCCTGCCTCAAGCCTACACTGTTGACAACCCTCAGGGCTGCTCCTGCTTTCCCACAGTGTGAGTCTGCTGCTCCCACGCAGAATCGTGCAGAGCGATTCCTCCCGAGAGCAGGAGGCATCAGCCACAGCAAATCCCAGCTTTTTGGGCACMTACTACATGTTTGTGAGTGCTGSACTGCATTYCCCCTCTCAAGGAGCCACCAATCATCAGCAAATCTCAGTTTTTKAGYGTGTACWGCATGTTTGTGAGTGCTGGACTGGATTTYCCCTCTCAAGGARCCACCAGTCATCAGCAAATCCAGCTTTTTGGGCACGTACTACATGTTTGTGAATTCTGGACTGCATTTCCTCTCTCAAGGAGTCACCAGCAATCAGCAAATCCCAGGTTTGGGCACGTACTGCATGTTTGTGAGTGCTGGACTGCATTTCCCCTCTCAAGGAGCCGCCAGCAATCAGCAAATCCAGCTTTTTGGGCACGTACTACATGTTTGTGAGTGCTGGACTGGATTTCCCCTCTCAAGAAGCCACCAGTCATCAGCAAATCTAGCTTTTTGAGCATGTATCACATGTTTGTGAATTCTGGACTGGATTTCCTCTCTCAAGGAGCCACCTGCAAGGCTTAAAACCCAACTCTGCCCAGGGAACAGCCCCACCTGAAAACAAGGCTTCTTTCTGCAAGGCACAGAGATTGTCCCCACACAGTGCATTCATCTAAAATCTTGGAAAACACTCTTAAAAGTGTCCTTATTTCAGCTCACTGAGTGTGAAATGCATGCATAATCTTCAAGAAAGTTACCAGAAGATAATTTTAGTGCTATAATAGCCCATCTTACTGAGTCCCTGGMGGCACACTCCACAATCCACCAAACACAGGAGTGTCCCCGTGGGTATCTCTGAATTGCTTCTTTAAAAAAAGAGCAAAAAAGGAGTTGTGGGAGCTGCAGGACACGTGGCCACGCTCACCTCCTGGCCATGCAGGGGCTTCCCTGGTGATGTGCAGACTCTCCTGCAGCAAATCTTATGGAGCATGACTGCTGCCATCCCAAAATGCCTCCCAGCATCCCAAACCACCTGGCCTGCTCACATCCCTGAGGTCCCCCCAGGCTCCAGGCACAGATTCCCAGGCATGGCCTCAGGCTGAGCTCCCAAATTCAGTCTGGAAGGGCAGTACGCTCTGCTCAGGGAGCTGTAAAATCCCCCTGTGTGCCCTGCTCTGTCTGCAGCCCTGGGGCAATCAAATATTTAATGTATTGAGCAGAGAGAACTCCCTGCTAAGAGGAACAGCAATTAAAGACCTGCTGACTCATCAGATATCAAAGGGGAAGCGACACAGCGGGGAATAGAAACATTGTGGAGGAGCCAGACGTCTGCAATGCACTGGGCCAGGAATTCCCATTAACAGCATCCCAAACAAGCTGGGAACAATGTTTGCTGAAAATCTCCAGTGGGCAGCTGCATCACCAAGAGGGGAAAAACCAAAGGAAAACGGGTATTTTGRAATTTATGAAGAATACGTCCTTTGTTCTGCAATAAAAATGACAGAAGWTGGCAGTGTGATGGTCCTGGAAGGCTGCAAGCTGCCTGTGCAGCCCAAGGAGCAATGTGGATATTTTGRAAAACAAGATTTTTCTGCAAGCAAACTGTGCATGGACATGTGTTTTATTATGGGGCCAGTCCTGGTATTTCTGCCTGGCATTTTTTCCTGTGTGTGCTGCTCACTGGCCCTGAACCAAASGCCTGGATGGAGGAAGGTGAGTCTRAGCCCAGGGACTGGATCTTCAGGTCACATCTGATTTTACCTGAGCAGAAATCAGTGTGCAATCACCAAATCTGTGTGCTGGTAACATTCACGGAAAAGGATCAGAAGGCAAAATTCAATTCCAATTCCATCCATGAGCTCAAAAAAGCCAAACTGAACATTAATATCCATGAGAGCACGGCTGCTGTGAGTACCCAGGTCCCRTAAGTGCCTGTGTGAAGTGACTTGGAATTTCCTGTGATTCACTGCCAGGWGACATTAAAAATCCAAGAAATTGAGAAGTCTCTACAGCTGACAGTGCTGAAGAGGTTTCTACAACACAAATAATTGCACACCCTCCCAGGTAAACACGTGGCATTCTCACTGGTCAGCAGCACAGGACTTGACAGGAGTCCAAACCTTTGTGATTCTCAGACAGATTTGGCACCTCCATTGCTGCAAACTCACAGTTAAACCCAAATAACTGCACAGGACTGGTGCCTTACAACTCACCAGCTGTTCCTTTGGAAAAACACCCTTGGTATTACCAAAAGTTTATTTCTCCAAATGTCACAACGAAAGACAAATAAACCTTCTCTCTGCATTACCAGAAGTGTGATTTAAAAACCACAAGGRAAGGCCAAAGCTGCTGTACCTCTCTGCTCCAAAATGTTCCTCYGCTTCCTTTTCCACAAACCTGCCTGCAAATATTCCCAGAAAATTCCCCAGAAAATGCAGAAATCAACATCCTGATTTCTCTGCCTCAAAGTCACTCACTCCAGGTGCTCAGTTTGGCTAACCTTAAAGCAAAGTGCCCTTTAAGGGTATATCACTTTAGCCCTAAAACACTTAATCATTAACAATTTAAGGTCAAAAGGAATTTAAGTGAGTTAGACATCCTGTAATAGGCCTTTTGACTTGGGCCATTAGGAACATTTTGGTTCAGTTCAGCCATAATTTATCATCCTGAATGGAATTTACCTGAAAGGCAGGCAGTGCCTTCAGCTCTTGGAGCTCTTCTCTTTAAAAAAAAAAAAARRARRRAARRAAAAAAAAATAAAATCCATTCAGCTTTTATGATTTCCTAAATACCTTAAGGTTATGAATACCAGATTGCTTCCAGCTAGGCATTTACTGTGTCTATAATAGCCAAAACCCATCCAAAATCTCCTGAGGCTAAATACAGACGAGAGAGGAAAAAAAAGTAATAATTTATATTCCAGTGCCTGGTAGGAGAATCCTGCTGAAAGAAGGTTAAAGCAGTGTGGAGTGGTTTACCTCAGCAGTTAATTATCACARCTCCTCACCCAACAGGCAGCTCTGCTGAGCAAGGCACCCACAAAAGCAGCAGAGCCACCCTGGAGCCTCTGCAGAGCATCCCCCGACATCAATGCACTCCTGGATGGAGACAGTAAATTAAGAAAAGGGCACAGCTTAGCTATTAAACAGCAACAGGGCCATAAAATAAGACATTTCAGCAACTATATGTGATTTTTAGGCTGGTGTCAACTTACAGTGATGCTCCAGTTATTCTGTGGAATAGAAAGTCTGACAGCTTCTATAAACATGGCTCATTTTTATATGGGAAACGCATAAAAATGCTGATGCATTATACTGTTGTATATAAACATGAAAAATAGCAAAGGTAAGCCAGGAAAGGTTTAAGTCCTTCAGAATTTAATAGAAAAAATATCCAACCATCTTTCTGAGTGATTACAGAAAATTACATCCCTATCAAAGGACTCTGAAAGATAACAGAAAGCTGCTGGGATGGACTAGTTCTCTTAATTTAGTGGATTTTGAATGTCATTTCTACTGAACTGTAGTGATTCCATTACTCTTAAGTTTTAAATTTTTTTTTCCTATATACACAAGTATGGAAAGGATATGAAATACCTGAAATACTTCTGCAAATACTGGAATATAAAAATACCATATTGTCACCTTACACTGCTAATACTGACATGTATTGCTTCTCTCTCCTACCCACAATAAAAAAAATATTCGTGCTACCACATTTCTTTAACAGGAGGCATGGATCACCCTTTTGCTTCAACTGCAGAAATCTGGGTACAGCTGGGGGGCACAGGAAAAAAATTGTATTGAACAGAAAGGTTCATTCCTTTGGTTATAACAAGATGATGTTGAATCCCTGACTTGGCATGGCTGTGAATGACTTTTAGTGGAGCTAAGGTCAAGAAAGATGGAAACTTATTAAAAATAAATACATCAGAGGAAGGGAATATGCACAGTCAGACATTACCGCCGACTGCAGTTTTAAAAAATATTGAATTCACTCATTAAAACTCAGTGGGGACACTCCTGATTGGATTCCTCATCCAGAGGATAAAAAAGGAGGGGCAGAAAAACAGTGATTGAGTGAGAGCTGTCAGTAATGAAGACCACATCATGTCCCTTGAGGTCATCTGTCCCTCATGCCCATGGCACACACAGGACACCCACCTGGCTACTGCCACATGCCTGCAGAAAGTGCAGCCACTGCTCTGCTTCCACTTCCCACATTTTAAAGGATTTTCACAGGGAGCTGGCAGCTTTGGTAAGCAATTAGTGTGTATTACTAAGACAATTCRCAGGGTTTCTAGAAGCCAGAAGGAGCCACGCTGGGAGATCTGCTTTCTGCCCTAAATATAGCAGCGTGAGAGATGAAACGCGAGTGCCAGATTTCAGTGGGATTTCCCAGGGTGAAATGCAGTGCACACACGGCTCATTAGAGACCTTTAAAACAGAAACAAGAGCTGCAGATTGCAGCAGCCTATTCCCTTCCCAGTGCTGCTGCTGAGAACATTTTGGATGGATGGTGGTCATTTCCCCACCATGGATCTCATCATCTCTCCGCACGTGTTCAGTGAGCCTCCAACATGAGCATCAGTGAGAATTGTGACTGAGCAGAGAGTTCAGCCATTCAACTTCACATTTCTTACTGGATGAATTAATTCTATGAACAGGAAAACATGCAGTGAAGAAAAGGAAAGAGAAATTATTAGTTTACTGATTAATTTACTCTCATTTACTGGGGTATAACTGCCCACCATTTCCAGGCTCCTGTGCCATGTTTCCAGAGCTGGAAGCCTGCTTCTGCAATGCTTCAGAGCTTGGATTTATATTTTTTTCCCAGCTATTTCTGTCTACAGAGGTCTCTTGGGTCCTTGTATGGGTTCTGTACCGCATAAATCCGCACAGCATCCATGTATTTGTTTTAAACTGACAGATTTAATAGGTGAGTGAAATCCATGTAACATGTCATCCTGCAAGATTATTTCCAACCCAAAGCAATTGTCTCTTTTGCTGCCTATGAGAGGGAAAAAAAATTCCAAAAACTCTCCAAATCAGAGCAGACTCTTTGCAATTGCCCAGGTATTGTCCATATTTCAAGGTTTAACCCTCTGTCCTTRACAGCTTTCCTTCTGGAGCTCTGTGCTGCCATTCTGTTCTCCTCTCATTTATAAATGTGCAACCCCAAATCAATGCCACCCATTTATAGCCCTGTACGAGGAGAAACGAGTCATGCAACAACTGACTGGCCACTCCATGTCTACTTAGCATAATTTACAGGCAAAAATGGAATTCACCATCTTCCCACCCTGGATTTTGACTGCAGCTACAGCACAGATTTCTGCCCTCAAGCAGGAAGCCATTCCCTTGTGCAGAGTGCTCCTGCAGGGAAATCTCTCAGTGGCATTTTGGTGAGTGCAAATTTGTTATGAGCTGCCCTGGCTGGCAGCTGGGAGGATGGGAAATGACCACAGTGGTGCTCCTGACACGACAAGAACAACAGGGTCTTTACTGGCCTCAGCATCCCTGTACAGAGAATTGTTATTGGAGCCCTGAATATGTAAAAGCTCCTCATTCTCAGCTCAATATAAAAAGGACTGACAAGGCAAACTGTTCTGCACAAAAGCTTCCTGATAGAAGAAAAGTGTGATGGCAGTAAATGTAGCTCCACTGGGAAGAAGAAAGGAATTACACACATCAGCTTTCCAACACCCAGCCTGCTTCTTGGGCAATGCACAAGGCTGAATCCTTTATCACGCTAGCAAAGACAAATATCTTTGGACAATAGGAAACTTCAAATAAAATTGAAATTTGCCTTTCAATCTATACCTGCTGGTGAACTGAATTGTTGTCCCTTCTACTCAAGGCAGTTTTCTGTAAATCCACCTGATATTCCCACAACTCAGCCATCAGGCTCAATTTCCTTCCCTTCACCAGGCTCAAGGCTTTGCTGCAAACCTTCCATCAGTCTCTGCTGATGATATCTCCCTGTAAATAAGTGCTTGATTCAGAAGTGGTTTGTGTGCACAAATATGCAATTAGCAGGAATTCCCTTTCTACTATACCGAGAAAAAAAAAGGACTATAAAAGGCACTTGATCTTCTGGTTTCCTAGAAAAAAATTCTCTAATGCCTTGTTTTGAAAGATTAATATTTGTTGTCAGAAACAATACCACCCTATTAAATAATCTGAATCAAAATCAGCACCTACACACGTCTATATGACTTGCACCTACACGAAATACAAGTACTTCAGGACTCAGCATGAAGAACTAAAACACTTTTTAAAAAATTCTTAAGATGGAGAGGTGCACTTTTCCAAATATGTTTGCATACTAAGAAGTTAACAGAGGCAGGTCACAAATGTTTTCATGTGTTTACCTGCAGCTGCAACTTCAAAAAAGAAGACAAAGCCACTGCTGACAAACATTTCCATTTCTGGCAATTCACCCGTAGCCATCCCAGAGGTCACTCTGAAAGATTKCATTGCATCTGGAGATTTTCTGTGTTTCAGTGTACATTAAAGAGAACCTCTGGGATAATAAAGAGCAGGAATCAGATGCACATTCCTGCTGACTTGAGTGATATCGGGCGTTAATGAACAAGGGGAGAACACAGGAAAGCAAAATACCCTCATATTTCTCAGCACTGCTATCTTCAGTGGAAAGGATAAACAGCAGAAAATGGCCATGTCTGCTGCTACAACACTCACACTTTTAGTCTGCCATGCCTGTTTTCGGGTTCATAATACGAGCAGGGATTTAACAGAGCCAAAGGGTGCGAGCACAGAGACAGCACTGCCAGAAGCTGCACGGAAATGCTGATAGCTGTAATTAGGCAGAATTTGTGTAATTGCAATGCTGCTTGAGTGGAGGTGGTGGCTTTATCATGAGGTAATGATATCCCAGACATGACATCCCCAGGCACCTCAGACCCACCCCAGCACCACTAATCTGGGTAGAGCAGGGCTGGTTCCAAACTCCTGTGCCAGGCATGGGTGGTTTATAAAATGCCACCCCAGCTCTAGGGACACCCTCCATGTGCCAGGATGATCAGGGAATGGTGAAGGATGACTTTTTGCAGCATCAAAAATGAAGACACAGACAGGTGGAGATGCAGGGCAAGTCCAAGGTGTTCCCAACCCCGAAAGCTCTCGTGCTGCTCAGCCCTGCACTCCCCAGCTGACAAAGCCCCTCTCTGTTTCACAGGACACACTGAGCCAAAAAAGTTTAGCCAACAATAAGCAAAATACCATTGGAGGACACCAAAACCTGTACAAAATCAGAAGCTATCAGGAGGATTTAGGCAGGAGAGGTGCACCTGCACCCCCCGCATCTGTGTCACTGCACAGCAGCTCAGCAATTTGGGCTGTCCCCTTGGATTTCTCACAAGCACACCACAAACCAAGCTCTGCAGTAATCAAACTATAATTTTAGCTGGTTAACCCACACTGAAGAATAATTTGTGAGGACCCTCAGTCACCCTAACTGCACAAGGATAAARCAATTTGCAGGGACCCTGTGTGTGGGAGTAAACTTTTCAGGTTTGGGTGTTTTGTTTTTTTCCTTTTCTTTGGTGGGAGGGAAACTCAAAACACTTCAATTAGAAGCAATTACAGGARATGTAGAGGCTTCTCTGAGGTTAAGCTGCCCTTCATTTCCCCAAGAGAAGCCTTTAATTAAATGCAAATAATCACAAATTTCATAAAGCAGACTGCCATCATTTCCCTGTTAGTTACTGGATCTCATTTAAAAAGGAGAGATGTGGGCAGGAGTGCTKGGTGGACGCCGAGTAATGAGAACTCGAGAGGTTAAGGCTGAATTACCTGCGTGAATCTATTCCTCTTCCCTAAATCTGCCTGCAGCCACATAATTCCAGTGCTAACAGGCTGTCCTTCATGCAAGTGCAGCCCCTCAGAAATGGGCCTAAATACAAATAATGACCTCAGTCCATCTTGCTGCCGGCCACGGCAGAGGAGGCACGACGGGTAATGGGGAAGATGCAATTGAGGTGGAAATGGCCACAACTAAAACTCAAGCTGTGATGAATTCCAGTGATATATTCACACTCATCTCCAYCACAGAGCTCTGGAAGAACAGGCACAGGAAATGGCAGCGTGGATTTTAAACATATCTCTCAAATGAGGCATGGGAGTGGAGTAGAGCTAATACAGGGATGGTATTTTCCCCCTGCAGGAGGGGAAGGACAGAATCAGGGCTGCAGTTCTGCAGTTCTGGCCTCAAACCCCTCTGTCACAGCAGAAGATGCTTGCAGGAGGTAAATAAAGTAAATAAAGTACAAGACACTTGCAGAAGGTAAAAAATGAAAGGTAAATAATGAAAGATACTTCTCTTCCACTCTTTTTGTTCAGCCAGACACCAGCTCRAGCAGGCAGGACCCAGCTTCACCCAAAGCACAGGAAGGTTTCTGTTCCTCAGCACTTCACTTTCCTCAGCCATTTACAGTTCTGAGAGAAAACCTCTCTCCCTCTCTCCCCTTTCCATGGATTCTGCTCCAGCACAGCAGCAGGGGCTCAGAATGACAAGAAATTTTTCTGAAAAGCTGATGGCTTTGCACTTCCAGGACAAGTGGAAGGAGGCATGGAGGCTGCTCCAAGCAGCACCTCCACCTAAAGGCAACCGTGCAGAAGAGGTGCTTCACAGAACTGCATTTTTGTTCCAGCAGAGGCTGCTGAGCATTGAAAGCCTGGAAGGTCACTGCTSTCTGCTGTGCAGAGAGTTCAGGAGGGAGGTTGGGAAGCTCAGAAAAGAAAAAAAAAGAGCTTAAGGAACAAGAGAAGCAGCAGTAGAAAACTTACTCCATGGCTCAGCATGGCACGTCATTTTTGTGTGGATTCCCAAATGAAATCATTTCTCCCCCTGCACTGTGAGAATATGGGGAAGGATCAGATTGTAAGCTTTTCAGGGGACTCACTGATTATCGACATTTCAGCAGCGAGCTTGTTTTTGTTCTTTAGCACATTTATAATAATACCTTTTACATGTTCGCTAAGAGACGAATCTCTCYGTGCTTCAGAACTGCGAGTCTGAAGATCTTTTGTTGGCACTGAGATGAATGCTAATACGAAATATCTTATTTCTTCAGATGAAAGAGAAGCTGAGAACAATCCCCTCTGGAGGGAGGTGGCAGGAGCTGGGATCAAGGGTTTGTGAGTCACCCCCTGCACATCCCACCCAGCCCTCCCTGCTGTTCCATCTCACACTGAGCAGCTCCTCTGAGCTCTGAACATTTCCCTCTGTGCTCCCCATGGCAGAAAGGATGTGGGGCACCAGCAGACAGGGCCCTCTCTGCTCACAGGCAGCAATGCCTGGAAATGAAGCATTATTCCTGAGATTTCCCATTGCAAACCTCCCAGATCCCTGCACCCTTCTCCATCTGTTTGAGTCTCTCTGTTCTTGGAGACACCAAACAAAGCCATAATGCATTTTTATTGCAATAAGGTATTTTCCTGCTGTGGGTATACACCAGAGCAGTTACTGAGTCTCAGCATGGCCCATACAGCAATTCTGGCAGATGATGGTTTGCCTGTACACAGCWCTGAACTGCAGATATGAGGTGATGGGCATGGCTGAGTTTCCCCCAAATCAGAAGCAGAAATAACCAAGGGGTGTGTCCTGGAGAATCTGAATGTCAGGGATAAATTCTCTGGTGCCCACCAGGAAAACAGCACCAATAAAGAAGTTTCTCTGCTATGGGGACATTCATAACATCTTTCAYTCCTGGCAAGCAGTGAGAACAGAATTTATGCAGCAGCTTCTTTCACAGTAGAGATACCAATAAACAAGAGYTCTTTGTTCTGCCTCTGAAAATGGAGAAACTAAATATGCTTGAGAGATTCCTTTCTCCTGGATGCATAGCTCTGTTCAGATGGTTTGAGTATGAACAGTGSCTTGGAAACACCTGAGGACTGAGAGCTGGAAGCCTGTCCCTAAACACAGTCATAAAACTCAGTTCCTTGTGAAACCCAGCCCAAAATATTGGAAGGGAAAGGGCCACCTGCCATTGTAACACCCTGTACACCACAGACTGCCTTGAGAAATCATCAGAGAAAAAGCCCCAAGAATTACCTGAGTGATTGCAGCACAGCCTGTGCAGCTTGGGTTGGTGGCACTAGTACAAGAATTACTATTTACTTTTGGTTTTGCTCCCACAGCATAATCAGTCAGCAGATCCAATGCCATGGCAGGCCTCTGAAAAACCCAGTTTCAGCAGAGGGAATAGACAGAGAGGTAAAAATATGGGGACCTTTAAACACTTCTYGGTAACAAGGATGAAGAAAGCCTGATGTGCTTGTGCTGGCTGAGAAAATGTTTAAGATAACAAAAATGAAATATATGAGAGACTGATATWTGAAAGGTGTAACACTAGAAGAAACTGATGGACTGGAACTCAACAAGTCACCAGTACCAAATCCTTGACAACCTGGAGGATGCAGCAATGAAAGGGTCAAACTTCCAAAAGCTTCACACAATATCCTGTTAAAACTGACTATATTATTCTAAACTCCAAATGAGTGAAGGCAAGAGTACTGTATGTATCTTTAAAAGAGATAAGTAATCCCAAATGTTCTTCGTGCAGAAACAGAAACCCTCCAGGAATGAAATTCTAAAAACGAGTAAAAAAAAAAAAGCATAGCACATTTTATCCTCAACCTAAAGGAAAGAAATTAGAAGTTATTGTAAAGAAAACTGCAAATAGAAAGCATTGTGGTGAAGAGCCTGATACACTGATGTCAGTGCCAAGATTCCTGCTAAATTCCAGCCAGAAAGGATTTCACCCCWAGGAACTTCTTCACTTAATAGTACAATCACTCACAGACTGCTGGTGTTGTCAGACCACTGCAAGATTAACATCTTTATATCAGAAGATGCAGTCTATGTGAATGAGAAAAGAAGGGAAACACACAAAGCCCTTGGGCCGTGCAGGCAATCTCAGAACAATTACTTGTTTTATAGAAAGAACAACACGAATTAGGATGGGAAAGTGCACAATTTTGGATGCCTGTGTGTGCARGGGGGTGAGGGAGAGAAAAAGAACTTCACCCTTTCCTTAATAAGGATACAGTAATATTAATTCTAATTCCAGCCAATTTTAGCTGACTGATTACAAGTGCTCCACAAAGCAGAAGCTGAGTTCTTTCCCATGCAGGCCTTACCACTGCACCTAAAGAGACCCCAGAGAAATCACAAAAAGGGAMTATAAACAGCACAGTCATTTTCTTCTGAGGCAATCTCTGATTTTTGAAAAAAAAAAAAAATTAGGATGAAGTCTATTCCTTCAAATCATTAAGAGAAGAATCCTGCCTTCTAGGGCAATGAGCTTTCCTAACTCTAATCCATCTTTACTGCTGTGTTATTACCCCACTGTTTTCCTGTAATTGAAATGTGGCAGGTAGTTTACACACAAGAGGGAGTAATTGTATTGGAAATAACTGTTCATAACCAAATTTTAAAAGCTAATTTTTCCTAGCAACTTTTAATAAAGAAAGAAAGATAATAACGATATTTAGCATTTTTGCCACCTACAGCAGCATTTTGTCTCTCTAAATTGCCAACATTTCACTCAACCATGCTAAACCAAACCCCTTCAGCTATGAACACAGCTGGAGGCAAAAAAGGGGAAAAATCTGAACAATTGCRACAATTTATTCCTGTTCAATTAAAACAATAAAATATGGCTGAACTTCATGCAAAGGGCCTTTCATGCAAACATTGAGAGAACATTGTGCAGTTATGAAAGGAGAAGCCAGAGTTGGCACATGCAGTGGGGTCAGGGACCCCCAGCCTGAGCTTCCCTGGAGCAGGAGGAGAAGATTCCCCTCTCTGCACCCCAAGGAAGGTGGGAGGAGCAGGGTCACTGCCTGCATTCCCTTGGAGGGGCACACACACATGGCACAAACAGCCTGCACAGACCTGGAAGCAGCACATGGAATCACAGAATTATTTAGGTGGGAAACACCTCTGAGATCACAGTCCCACAATTAACCCAGCACTGCCAARTCACCCCAAACCCTTCCCATATCTGGAAATACCTCCAGGGATGGTGCTGTCCCASTCTGGAGGAACATGTGAAATCTGGCTCAGGAAGGGACTCCTGAATACCATGCTGCAGAATATTTTCTCTACAAAAACTAATCTGAAATCTTCGCTTGGGATGATTCTTAGAAAACAGCTCTCCAGGAATTTCAAACCTTGCAGGCTGATTGGGAGGGGGAAATATAATTTTTCCATTTCTTACAGTTTAAAGTCCAGTAGAACCTGCCACTATACAGGAACTACAGGATGCCATATGCAAACAGCTCCTGTCCCAAAACAAAACAATACACATCAAGCAAACAGGAACTATGGACAGAAACACCAGGAAAGAGCAAAAGAAAAGCAAAAAGTCCTACATGGTTGGATGGGCAGACAAGTAGGGGAGTGTTTGACATTTAAATGCAGCCACAACAGGACACAGTCCTCATCTCTCCTGTTTAAAGCTCTGCCTGCTGCCTAACAGCCTCTAAAGGGGTACTAATGGATAGTGCTTCAGACTCCAACACCATTTAAAATACCAGGCATAGTGTGCTACCCTYGTGGAAGGAGGTCAATGCACTGTCACTGCCCATTATCAGAGCTTTCTAGCTTTGGACTGCTTCAAACGAGGATATTRGTGTGCTGTGTTTATGTAAGCACATCTCTTCTTGTAATACTCAGAAACTAATACAACAGGAAGCTTTTTAAAAAATGTTCCAAGCTCACTGGTAACAGCTGAAATAGAGATCCCCAGTTGAAATAGAGATCATAGGTGTGCAGCATAAAATAAGCATGTGCTAATAGTCATTGTCACGGGCAATGCTGCTGCTGAAGAGCTGCATCACTGGCTGCTAATGCAGGAGGGCCAGAGAGAGCAAGGCTGTTAAGAGCTCTCATTCCAGCCTTTTAATTAAGCTGGGACCTAGGAAGGCTGTGCTTACCTCAGCCAAACTCTGCAGCTGGAGGCTGAGCCCACCACAGCTGGATGTTGAGCCCACCACAGCTGGATGTTTACACCACCACAGGTGGATGTTTAGCCCATCACAGGTGGATGTTTAGCCCTCTACCACACCTGTGTGACACCAGGACACAGCCACAGCCGGTGTGGGATGTGCAGACTGAGTGGCTCAGTCACACACACAACCCACAGGCATTAACACCATTTCCTCAAGCTCAATATGAGCAAACCACGACTTTCTACCAGGCTTGTCCTAGATCTGGATGAAGCAGAGCACCCTGTAGCTATACATCAAGGGAAAGCTGAGAGCTGCATGGTGGTTTCTGCCTCAGTTAGGTTAGGCCACCCTCAAGGTACATTTGGGTTTCAACCAAATTGGTGGCTTTGGTCCAGATTCATTCCGTGGTTTGGCTTAAAAATCTGAGCAAGGTTTGGAGGCAGCAGCTGCCCAGAGCTTCCTGCAGCCCTGATGTGAATGAACAGAGCAAATGGACCTGGCTGTGGGAACCAGGGGGGGACAGGCACATGACATTTGAGGTCCACTCTAGGCCTGTTTTTCATACAGCTTCTGCTGGATAGAGGCATTTAAAACAAATTGAGTATCAAACAGTACATGAGAATGAATAATTGTGCCAGAGGATAGAGCAGACAATGACCAGCTGTCCCCACGCAGGCGTGACACTGCTTTGACAGCCCTGTGTAAAAGCCAACAGCCACACATACATTTGTTTAAGCCCTGAATGTTCAAATAAAAGCAAAACCTAGAATAAATCAGTGATGCTTGCCTGTTAAAAGCCACTGATTGGAAGCTTATGGCCTGATTTCAGAGGAATTGTCTCCTGGAGCACAAGCCAGGGGGCATGCAGAGGGCAGAGAAAGGGCAGTCAGGGCTGGACATGGAAGTGGAGTGGATGGACACTGCCACAGCAAGSATGAGAAGGAGCTTTTTCATCCTGAGATTGTCTTGCTTCATCTCTTCCCCACTCCTCCACTCCCCACTATCAGCATTTAAAACACCCCTGAGTTTTCTTGAGCAGGTTTGCTGTGCTCATTAAAATACTGTGAGCACTTATTGGCTATAATGAGCATCATTAAATTCTGGTAAGCACCAGGACTGTTCTGTGTAGTTGAACAGACTCAGGTTCTGGAAGGAGAGCTCAGGGGTGGGAAGATGCTGGAAATACTACATTTTCCAGAAGAACAGAAACAAACTTTCCCCTCCCTTCTGTTCTGCAAGCACTGGCTAACTCACACCTGTCAAGCAGCAGCTATTGCTCACTGACTACTCAGATCATTCCTCTGCCCCAGAAGGACTCTCAACTCCTCTTATCAGAACAGCAACAAATTAAAGATTTTCCCACATTCGCATCTGCTCGCTTGATGATTTTCCTACATTTGTTATTTAGAGATAAAAGTCTGCCTCTAAAAACTCACTTAGCCAAGTGGTTTTCTCAGCCTCAGGGAACGGTGCAGGAGGGATTGCAGAGCAGGATCCAAAGCAGCTGGCGAGGCTGCAGGAGCAGCAGGAGATCAGGAGATGAATGGGTGCATACTGGGGCAAGACTCACATTCCACATGCCCAGTTTTTGTATTTATTTCCAGCTGGCTGTGCCAGAAACACTCACCCTGACTAGCGTGGCCATRCCTACAACCATAAAGCTGCTCCCACTGCAGGGCTCAGCACCACCACCTGTGTTTTTATCACCAAACGCTGTTCATCATCCCCTAGCATTAGTAGATATGAATTAACTAAGCCATGCACAAACATACTTTACCCTGGAATAATCCCCAGTAATCCAAGGGCAAGTAAGGAAACAGAATCAGACAAGAAACTGAAGATCAGTGCATCCCCTCAAAAGCCAGTCTGTATCTCAGGGGGGTGGAGAGAGCTGCTGGAAATGGGAGGTTTCTGTACATATCCCTGGAAGATGGCATTTCAGCACCTGGCTTGCAAAATGCAGGCATCATGAGAGGGCATTGATAGAGAAAGGAGCAGAGATGCTCACCTGACTTCCCAAGAAATCTCTAGAGAGCTGACTGAYCACCACCAAATGGCAAAAATGCATGGGACTGAAGTTATTAGAAAGAAATTAAGCTGCATTCCTGAAAAGGGATCATTCAAAATTCTCTTATTTTGTTCTTGGGTGATACCCACACCACTGCCTGTATGATGGGCATATGACCAACTCTTCCATCACCTCAAATACCTATTTTTCAACTCCATTAGACTAAAGACCATAGTTCAGCATGAWATGGGTACCAAATGGCATCAATTTCACAAGATTAAATAACTGGTCTGGTTAAGCACTAATTGCTCCACTTTGGCCACTCTTTGCCCACTCACAGGAGCTTTTTGTGGATTACTGCTTTATAATTGCTGGCTCCCCAAGCACACACAAACTGCAATCTTCTGCACACCTTGACAGCAACCTGGTTAGAGAAAATGAACGTGCACATTCCCCTGATACAACATTTCATCTGCTGGGTACAGATGAAGGAAGGAAGCCAGAGATTGTTTATTCAACTTCTCATGGCCCATTAATGACATAATGCTGGCCACAGCTGTTTGGGACTGCACAAGAGCAAAGCAGAGAAAGAAATGCCAAAAAGACATGCTGCTCAGATCAGAGACTGGCTGGGAGGGTTCCTTGAAAGTTGTCTAGGGAAATRTAGCTCTACAGCAGAACCAGGATTAAAACCTCCGACTTGGTTTCTCCTAAARACTCAAATGATCTGAAAATTAACAACCCAATTTGAACAAGGTGACAATGACTACTTTGAAGAAGAGGGGACTAATAATTTCATTTTCACTCTGCTTGGCCAAATTACCTACAGAAAAACAAGGATTTGCCACATGTAAAGGCTCACAAGCTCTGGAAGTGGAAAGCTAACCCTGGCCAAGGTAGAGCTGCTCGAGGATTGATGTGCACTGAGCACAGCACAACAAGGGTAAAGACACATTCCACCCAAGTACCAGGGAGACACCCTGTACATTTCATTTTATTTCATGGGGCTTCCAGAATGACATCATTATGGAACAATATGAATTTTCCCAAAGAAGAAAAGCAAATCAAGTTTCTTGTCTTCCCAAAAAGTCTAAGAGAAAGGCTCAAACCCACTCCACACCCCAGTTCAAAATAACCAAGTTCATTAATTTGAAAATGCTTTATAATTGAAAATTGGGGAAGGGTGGTGTATATTGTTAACAAATATACATGTATATTTGTTACATCTACAGCAGATAAGAGGAACATGATTTGCAATGCTGAACTGATCCAGCAGAAAAGGAGGACCATTGGGTAAATTTGTTCCTCCCTGTAAAAGGACTGTCCACAAAAATGAAACACCCCGTTATCCAAGCTGTATCTGAAGTCATGCTCAGCACAAAGACCAGCACCCTCCCTCATCTTCCCCAGACCTTCCAGGGTAACCCCTACTTACAATTGTGAAGTTCATAACCTTCAGAATCCAGATGGTCATAGCAAGGTTCACCAGGATTAAAATCATTAGGAGCAGCACAAAGAAATAGAGGCACCTCTTCCTCCAGCCATAAATGCCCACTTTGTATACCTGGGGTCCTTCCGAGGTCTGCATGGTGCTCCGGTGCGCGTACTGTTCCTGAGGCATCTGCAACGAGCACAGAGAAACAACCACGTCTGTTCAGGGCCAGGAGAAAGGCAATGRCAAAATCTGCTTCTGTCTGTGCCTCTTGTATGGAGGGTTTTGGCTTTTTTTCTTTTTTTTTTTCCAGACTTTACCAGCTGGGCAGCAGCTCCTTGGATATCTCAGTTGTTTTATCTCCTGCCTGCCTCACGCAGAAAAGCACCAAAAGAGAAGCTGATGTGTTAAATGTGGATGTATGGATTTATAAATACACGTAAGCACGCTGTCTAAAGGTATCCTATGGAAATCACTCTGGAGKGACTCTGCTCACCAACCCAGGTTTTTCAAGGCAGGCACTCCAGGGCCTCTAAGGATCCTGAGGGGAAAATTTTGCATGCGTTTGGTAAAAGCAGTTGAGTTCAGCAGTTTGCTTGGAAGATGCAATATGACTTCTCAGAGGTTTCATTACCAAAAAAAAAAAAAAAAAAAGTATAATCTCAAGCAAAATTGTTCCTCCTGACCAAAATAAAAAAGGCAAAGGAGAAAAGTTTGTCTTTACCCTTCCTGCACCCCAAACCTGCCTAAAAAAGTAAAAAATTATTCCCAAGTGCTTATGCTGGGTGGGTGAGGATGCTTGGACAGCACCAGAGGCCAGAACTGTGAAAAGAGGGGAAAAAGGGAAAGGGAAGGGAAAGGGAAAGGGAAAGGAGGCAATTGTGGAGGTATCTGCTGCCACAGGAGTGAAAGGATTCATGTTCTCACCCTTCATGTTGAAAAAAGCCACTTTCACAGGCTTCCCCAGGGATCAGTTCCTTWCGTTTTCAGCCTGTTTTGACGCACAAACTGAGGAGATCATCTCTAAGTAACGCAGAATTTGCTCAATGTTTTGCATTTTAGACTCCAGATAGATAAGGAGCCACCGAACAAGCTCTTGCACTATGGCTTCAACACCACGAGTGTCTCCCTCAAGGTTGCTGGCACTGCTGTTTATATGCAGCCAATTACAAAATTTCCATCCCAGGAGGGAATAGTGGGAGTTCCCCTGTGGGAGTGTGATCTGCAAGTCTGGGATGAGGCAGTGGCAGCAATGAGATGCTCGTCAGGGAGGGAGCTGGGTCACCCACAAACACATGGAGCAAAGCAGAGCTTCTCACTCAGCTACAACTGCTCCAATCCCTACGAAGGGAAAACTTGCACAACAATAAATTACAGAGTTTGCACTACCTGGGGGAAATTATAACCACAGCTACTGTACAGTCAAGGATTTTATTGCCTAATATTTTAACAGGGTATCCTGGAGAGCACATATTAAATGCAGCCTCTCCCTTGGAGAAAATGAATAAATTGYATTGCTAACCCTCTCAAACTATGGAAGAGGTTTGACCAAGGAGAAACRATATGAAATACCCAGCTAAAAATACCCCTTTATTGCAAAACTTGTTTATTCACTATATCTCCTTTGTTGCTTTTTTTTTCTTTACTTGCTGTTTCTAGGATGGAGAAAATAGCATATCCAGCTGGGGCAAAACTTTACAGACATCAAAAGAATTTATAGCAACAGAACACAACCACAAAGAGCAACTTGCAGCCATACAGAAGCCTGGTTTTGAGAATTTCTCTAGTTTTGATAAAATATTTAATCACAGCTGCCCTAAGAGAGATAGAGAAAGTAAAGTACTACAACATGTGTGATGAGCAAGACTCACTAACGCAGGATAAATTCACAACAAGAAAATAACATGGCAGCTGCGGATATCATGTTCTTTCTACACAAACTCACACAGCCACACTTGAGCAATTCGTGGTTTCTCACTGGTGTTTCCCTCTAAACTGTAAATACTATCAAAAAAATTGCTCATGTCTGTAGTTCTCCAGGAAGAGAAGACAGAATGATGGACACAGAGTGCTGAGGTGTGTTAAATRAGCAGAGTAAGAAGGTCTGCAAGGCAACTCCACGTGGAACCAGCTACATCCGCTATCAATAATCTGTATTGTGTGGGAGGGAGAAGCATGCTAGTCGTAATTTACATTTTGGCAACTTTTCCTGACTCAAACATTAAAAAGAATTAAGGCACCAGGAAAAAAAAAAAAGTACTGCTGTGAAAGAAYATCCAGTGGCTGCACTTGCTGGTGACACCTCCCCCCTTTCAATTACTGAACTAAGGGAAAAGGCTGCTGCTGCTTAACAGGATTTTACTCATTCTTCAGGAAAATATAGGGAACCACGACTTAATTTTGTTACAGTGGAGATATTATAATAGTGAAACAAATATAGAAATTGGACAAGAAGCATGGCTTCCAAATGTCAAACCTAAAAGCRTCTGCCTGCCCTGAGAGGGCTTAAACTCACATGTGCACAGCACTGGACTGTCACCAGTGCRTGGACAATCCCACCTAAAACAGAAAAAAAATGCTGCAGCCACATCTTTGCTTTAGCCACAGACAACATGACCATGACTACAAAAGTAGAGCTTGGAACTTGGGTATTTCTCCAGGGAATTCTTGGTTCTGCAAAAGAGCTGCACACTGAGTCCTTATATACACCAACACTGCAAACAGGGCCTGAGACAAAATCCAGTCYGCTTAGAAAAGCCATTCATCCTTTTGCTTTAGCATACCTTAGAGATATGGCCCATGACAAGAAAGATTTATTTGGGTTTTTTTTAAGACCAGTGGAAGAGTCACCACATCTGCTGATCCATGCAGGCTTTTGCAAAGAAGCTTCAGCACTTCCCTTCAACAGAGCTGAAACCACGCTCAGCTGAAAGACACCACACACCAAAACTGGCACTTGAGCTTCCAAATTCACACCACACCTCACCAGTTAGGGTAAATCTTTGCTCCATGCCTCTCTCTCTCCTTCCACCAAGTCCTTCTGCCCTGGGAGGAATCTCCTCTGGGTGTGCAATCCACATTATCAGTTCCTCAGGCAGGAAGGTGTTTTACACACACAGGGGTGAATGAACACCTTTCCCATGTAAACACTGCTGCTGAAACATTCCCWGGCCACGCTGCCTTTATAGGCTCAGCCAGAGCCATGAGCAGGGTGAGGTATAACACAAGGAATCAATAATGTTCCTCTGCCGTGGGGCTTTCTTTGATCAGCACTTGAATGATGTATGTTTAGSTAACAGAACAATTTCAGGCTAAAATAGGATGCAATCTGGGAAGGCAGCTTCTCCCTTATGGGCCCTCTTGGGATTTGCTGCTGGGAATGTCCTGGAGCTCCTGGAATCAGCTCATTGCAGCAGGAACCTTGCTCAGCCAGCACAGCATCTCCCCTCCCTGCCTGCCTGGAAACAGCTTCAGAAACACGAGCAGAATCCAACCCAGGCTGACCTGGGAATGCGTTTCCAGAGATGAGAGAGGGGCTCAAACTCCCTCAGGTCTGGGACCTACATCTCCCACATCTGCCCTCTCTTTGTGTCCATATCACCAACATCCTCTTCTCTTTCTCTTTGTTTTTTGAAACAAAAACCTTTTTCTTTTGGGCTGCAACGAGAGGGAAAAAAAGCCCTAAAAGCCTTCAGAGGTGCTCTCTGCCATATCACTGGAAGGCAATGCACTTGTATTCACTAGCTGTAAATGCTCTGCAGATTCATCCTCTTTAATTTCTCTGTCTTTTAAGTRCACAGCATCCACCAGGTTCAAAAGAACAGACATTTCTGGAGCRTGACTGAGAACAAAACGTGGCATGAAGAAGAGTGTTTTGAGCCATCTATCAACGAGACATTTTGCATCTCCGCTCCCTAGAAAACTCTCTCAAGTTTGACACCCCCAGGTCTGTTAATCCACCAACATCATGAYTCAAAATTGATTTATGGCCCTTCATATTGGTCAGACCACAGTCCGGTCTACATAAAAAGGATCAGGCTCTGGAAAATGACTTTTGACTTGCAGCATGGCCAGTAAGGGCCGAGTGCTGGGGAACAGCCCGTGGGATGAAATACTTGCTGGGATAGTTAAATCTCACAGAACTTTTCTCCAGGACCATCTCACCTTGAAATTGGCCTCTGTGACTGTTGTTGGTGTCCCCAAAGCTGAAATCTTGTCTCTGCTTGTCCCTCTGTCTCTGTCAATAGTCCCTATCCGTCACGTGGGGAACAGCTCCTCCATGAGCTGGGAACAGCATCATCACTCAGTGCTCATTTCTCGGTATCACTGCTATGTGATACATGCCCAGAAGGACAAAAAGTAAAAGGAAACATCCTAAGGAATGTTCTTTTCTTTCATGARTGGYCTGTATCAGTGGGGAACACCACGTGGAGTGTTACTCAAACATCTGGCCTGATTCTGGCAAACACAAGCACATCAGCAAAGTTTTTTTGATCTGTACTCCATCAGGGCACACTCTGCCCAGTCCACTGGAAAACACCTCTCTTCCCATCCCTACCTCTTGCATCTTGTGGGAATTGGACTCACTCAGCACTGGCAGCTGGGGAGGMCCTGGGGATTCATCTCCTGGTAAAGGATCTCAGCCAGATCCCTCGATGCTCCAGGCTGCTCCCCACCTCTAACACTCTGAAAGCTCTTGTCATTTCCCCAGTTATTCAGGCAGCACTTCAACAACAAATGTGCTTGAGGATAAGTGGACTGCAAAAACCTCAGTGTATAAACCARTAACTTGGAGCAGATGGACTCAACCAAAAGCTGACCATGGGAATGTCCTGTCCCTGCTCTTCAGTCAAGGAGCACTTACAGTCAAACTCTAAACCCATTTGAGTTTGCCAGAACAAACCCAAGGAACGGGCAGCTCCATCTCTGAACAGCATTTCCTAAGCCAGGAGTGGTATTTGATTGTGCTGCAAGAGCCTGTGAGCAATGTGATGTCACGATTGCTTCTCTCCTCTGAGAAGGACAGAAACACATCTGCTTTACTGGTTACGACAGTCTCTTCTAAATTTTACACTTTTTACTTAACAAGTCACCTTGTCTGAATACTTTTTTCAGAATTATGAGGAAAAGGGAAAGCTAGCAAGGAAGGAGTCTCTGCAGTGAGTCCTTGTATGTATCGAGCCAGTCAACAGAGAATGTCTTTCAAAAAATGCCCCGCGATTTGCGGCGATAAATTCACGCTGCATGCAAACACCACCCCAGCTTTGCTGCATTCACACACTGCTTCCTTTGCACTGCTCAAACGATGTGAAGCAATCACAAGCCTCTGTCCATCAGTGCCAAGTTTAGAAAAGCTCTTCCCTACCGGACTGTCTCAAAGCAGGATGAACAAATATGAGAATTACACCGAAACAGCCAGCAGCAGGAGGATGTGGAACAGCAAGAGGGATGGCATCAGCAATCCACAGGAGGTGACACTGGCAGGCTCCTGCCCCAGMACACTCTCACCTCACAGCACCAAGAAAAGAGATATGGCTTGTGGGAATGTGCAAAGCAGGATTGTAATATGGATTTATACGGCTGGAACCCAACCAGCCCGGCTCAGATCAGAGCTGTGGGCTTGAGCGTGTGCCAGGATCCAGAGTGCAATCTCTGCAGTGATCCTGCTCACAAAGTTAAACCTTGTTCTGCTGCACCTTCCCTCTGCCTTCTTCCCTCCACATGATACACCTTCTGTGCTATTCCATGTGCTCTTTGGCACAGACACACTCGTTTTCTGGTTTGTTCCTGGGAAGGAGCAGAAGGAATACACAGATTAGGGTGTGCTAAGGGCTCTCTTATCCATCTGCTTCCAAAATCAGGAAGCTCTCTCCACTCTGCCCCACATGCACTCATTCTTCAGTCCCCTTGGATTCAAAGCTTGAATGCTTGACCCAGGTGGAGCTGCACAAAGTTAGCGAGGAAACACCAATCCCCATGGCCCTGTCTGCTGCTGGCTAAGATGGACACATTCCAGCCTCTTCATATTTCTGGCCTTCAACACTGACAATCAGATTTGGGAGGTGGGATGATCAGAGGAAAGAACTTAAATTTTATCTTATTTTTAAGTGAGTGCATAACTTGCAGTGAAGAAGACAATATGCTGACTGGTTGCCTAAATTAACATCTGCTGAGAAAAGCAAGAGAGCTCCCAGTCTGCAGGGTAAGATGGCAGCCTGTGAAGGCTCAAGAAGCTCCAGATCATGTAAGATCTTCATTCAACACAGCATTTGCACTGCAGGTGTATTTTATGCAAAGCAAATTTTGAGCTTATCAAGCCCTCTCCATTTTCATCACATGCCTCCCCCTTCCACAGCTCATCTGTCCTTCCTCTCATTCCCTCTGGCCCCATCAGCCCCCAGGAAGCCACAGGACATCCAGGGCTCCTGCAGGATGCCCTTCCTGCACTCCAAACCCACAAAGATTTCACTTGGCTCAAACTCATTTAACACTCACTCTTCAGCAGCATTCCTGGCAGGAAGCTCTGATCGAGACCTATTCTGGACCTGCTGCCCTTTTCTGGGGAACCCCTCCTTGTCCCTGAATTTGTGTGCTGCCAGGATGAGTGGCTGTTTGAGCCCAGGCTGTGCAGCCCTGCCAGATGCAGGCACAGCCATCAGTGAGCCAGTCAGAGATTCTTAGCGCCATCCCACTGTATAATTTAATATCCCTAATTCATTCCTTGTTGAAAGAAAAAAAAAAAAACAAACCACCAACACCACCACCACCACAAAACACAGCTGAAAAGCATTTTCAACACATCAAATAACATTGCTCAGAAAATCCAGGGGAGAGGCAGCAGCAGAGGGAAGGAAGTTTGTGAAGCGACGCGAGGCGGACTCGTCCTGACACCTCCATCCCCTGACGAACGCGCGCTCCCCAATCCCCAGCCCCAGCCATATAAGGTGCTGATAGCTCTGCAAAGGCAAGACAAGCTTTAAWGCTGCAACTAAAAGGATGAGAGAACACTGCCTAAATCTGGCAGGTCCCTAAAGAGGGAGCGAGCTTTTCATCATAAATGCTCCTTCAGTTATTTGGGGGAAGAAAMGCAAATCGGAAGAGAATTTGCAGATAGAACAGCCCCTAAATTAATGTTTTTTCCTTCTAATCTGCTCTACAGGACTTCTGACCATGCTGTCTGTTGCAGTTTGTTCATGCTTTATAAAATGCAGGAAAAAAAATATGCAGAGAAATTACAAGGCAATGATTATTACTGACTTACTGCCTCCCCTCACAAGCTCGCCATACCAGGAATTGGCAAACAACCCCCAGACAAACACGCTTTCAACTCATTAAACAACTCCAATACAATGTACTCATAAATGGATTTGTT
Organism: Malurus melanocephalus; assembly: GCF_030028575.1. Classification (NCBI taxonomy): domain Eukaryota; kingdom Metazoa; phylum Chordata; class Aves; order Passeriformes; family Maluridae; genus Malurus; species Malurus melanocephalus. Next base: position 211,357 of record NW_026623631.1, read on the forward strand.
GTGACTGAGTCRCATTTTTCATCCAAATCTCTGAGTGACACATGGGCCAGAGCCAAGCTGCAGGTTCTACATGTACTTAACTCCCAAAAATGAAAAAGTTGGGGATTATTTGGGCGCAGCGTTTCCTCAGCCAGAGACGCGGCGCRGGCGTTGCTTTGCCTGCAGCTTTACTATCGGCACGAATTCAGCCAGAAACCACCACCCAGCCTCAGCCTGCTCCCAACCCTTCGCAAATATGCCACAACTTCCCATCCTGGACTTTTTGTTTTGCTGTGAGCAGCAGTGYGAAAGCAAGGAGCCCCTCTGCAGAGATGCAGAAGGACAAACCCGTGCTCCGTGCTGGGACGGGGCAGGGCAGCTCTTACCTGTCCCCTGGCCATGGATGAGCGCTCGGAGCGTGCAGGAGCACGGGGAAGATGCAGCTCGGAGCTSGGAGCAGCACGAGGCCTGGCCTGTGCTCATGAGCTGCCCCTGTCAGATTTTCCAGCAGCAGAATTGCAGCCAAGTCCCTGCCCATGCCTGAAGAATTTCCTGAACAGCACTCCCGTTCTTTTTCTGACTGCTTTGAAACCACACTGTCTGTACTTCAATAAGGCTTTGTCAGGCCAAGTTACAGCTACTGGGCTGGCTCCAGCGAGCAATTGAAACCACATGTGTTTTGCATTAAAAGCCCCCTTCTGCCTGCACACATYGAGACACAGACTCCCCCGTCTGCCTGCCCTGCCCTCGCCGCTCTAGAGCCAGACATTTCGGTTAAAGGGAATAAAAGGATTATGTTGGGTGAGAGTTTCTTTGGGAAAAGGAAATAAGGGGATGGGAGGAATCCCATTCCCACCGATAACACTTTTCCCCAAATCCTGTGCTTTGCCAGTGTCAGCAGGTCATGGGCACCCAGGTTAACAGCTGGCTTTGCCAAACCCYAACAAGCAAGGAAGCACCAGGATTAAAATTCCAGTTCACCACTACTGTCCTCTTACCTTTACCTCTGTCTCTTCTAAAACTGTAAGAAAAGAAAGCGTATTTTTAGCATCTCTAGACTCRGTTCAGCACATCAGAACTGTATCCTAATCTTGACACATACTCCTGTATCTGCTTATACTAAAAATAATACAACTATTTCTGAGTACTTTCATCCCTCTCTACCTTCCAGCTGTCCTAACCCTTATAACCCAAAATATTTTAAGCACCTTGCCATTTCTTTTTAAAGAGCATTAACACCGCTCCGGCGCTGGCTTAAGGAAAAGAAATAGAAGATATAATGTTATACCTTGAATCAGAACGGGTCCCAGTTCTTAATATCTGTAATCATTTCCAGGCAGCACCATGGGTCAAGGCAGCGACCGTGGGCTCTGCAGCTCGGGGTGCCCCGTGCCTGGCATGTGCCTGCAGAGCAGAGCTGGAGGAGATGTGGAATCACACATGGATGTCCCCCCGATTCCACCACGGCTAAGTCCCACCAAAGATGAAGCACAGCAGCAGAGTTGTCAAGGTAACAATATAGAAAAGAGACAGTTTAAAGAGAGAGAGAGATATTTTTCCCTCCTTTCAAACCGCGCACTCCACTTCTGCGGGGTTTTGCCGGTCTGTGGTTTGCAGAGGTGTGGTGGGCAGGTGAAGTGTTTACCAGGGATAAATGGAGCAGCGATGAGAGCCCTGTGCAGGGCCTGATGCAGTGCTCTTTGCAGGCACAGAAAGCCTGCTGCCTCYATGGGCTGTGGATTCAGCCCGTGGCAAGGACTCCTTCACCCACAGGAACACTGGATCTGCCTTCCTCCCACCAGCAGAGATCCTACAGAACCCCCATGGGATGCCTGGATGGAAACCCTGCAGTTCATCCACCCAGCCGCTGTGAGAGCTGCTGTGGCCACGCCATGCATGGCTCTCACCTGCACTTCACCCTCCTACCAAAATTCCCTTTTCTTCCTGCCCAGAGCCACGCAGTGGTCAGCAGTACTGCCCTTTGCAAGGCCAGGAGTGGCCAGGCTGGAGCAGCCCCCCAAACCCACCTCAGGGTGGGTGGATCCAGCCTGTGATSCTATTTGTGACCACACCATCACCCTGCCTCAGTCTGCAAGACTTTCCACCAAAAGGCAAACACATCAGCATGCACACACCCAACCACTGGTGACAGCATCCACATCCACTTGCACATCTTGTGAGCAATCAGTTGGTGCCAGAGCACAAACCCCAGGCTGTGGATCACATTTCAGGGGCACTGTCCATGCAGCTGAGAGTCTCCTTCACGAGCTGCCACAGCCATGGTAACACCCTTTGGGCTGGCAACCAGTAACAGCTGAAACCAAAGGTGCTTAAAACCTTTGGAGTCTCTTGGTATGAATCAGCTGAAACAGAAAAATATGAACTGCAGATTCACATAATTAGATTTCCAGTTGCACAAGACAATCAGGCATCTGCAGAGCWGTTTGCAAGATGAGAGCAGTTTGTGCCTTCTGTCTCAAATTTCCTCATGGTCTTTATTCTGCAAACCAGTTATGGATGGGACAGGCAGTAACTTCAGTGGGTTGCCGTGTGTTTTGAGTTAAGCATGTGCTTTAGTGCTTTGTGGTCCAGGACTTTTTATGGCAGCCTGGCTCTGGCAGGATCATTAGTCAAATCATTTAAAACATGGCAGCACAGCACTTTAAAACCACTCAGTTYTTTACACAAATATGGCAACTCACTGGTTTTCAAATTTTTCTCGCTGTGTGGACCCCTAAATATTTGACAAAGGTGGTGCACACCCCTCTAATCATTTCACAGAGAGAGATTTCTACATACCTTACAAAAGCCTCTCTTAACTTGTCATTTTTCCCTTGGGAATAGTCCCCAGGCCTCCCATATGTCTGTGGACCACAGGCTGGAAACCGCTGCTGGAGATAACTTAATCCCTTATTAAAAATCTAAATGATCTCTTCTGTTTATGGGATGTTGCTTTCTATCTTCGGAATATTTATGTGAGCTAGCAGTGTGCTGGCAGGTAGAGACACGGGGAGGTGACAGCATTAATACTGCATTTTTTCCACTGGCATAATTAGTAGGCCAAGTCTATAAATATTTACATTAAATCTGTCAGGCATCACACCAACCTCACTGATAACTTCAGGGGTGTCTTACTGTAAACTGCATTAATGCCTCACTATTTTGTCATCAAGTAACACATAAAATGCTCCTCCAAGCTAAACCACTTTGAGTAGGTTGTTTTTATCTCTTTCTCATTTGGGTGCAGGGTTTAAAGACGCTTCAAGCATCAGAACTGTGGCTCAGGGACTGTTCTATTTTTCTGTTATTGAGCTATCATTTGTACTAGTGCCAGCACTACCAAAAATATATGAACCTTGCAAGCATAAACCTGAAGTTGATGTCGACATAACTATCTGCGTAACTGCTATTATTCCTCAGAACTGGCAGGGTTATGAGGATTAAAAAAAAACTACTAGGGCTCTTTGGGAAGATGAAAACAAATTAACCCCCCCTCAAAACTCCAGGATCTTGCAGCTGGAGAGCTCAACACATAGGGACTTACATTTTGTTCAGGAGATCAAATCCACTTGGATCCATGGATTTCTACATTAAGAAAACACCTACAAAAGGTAGGAAGGAAAGTTCTTTCACTACCATTTAACCCTATCCTKGCTTTTGACAGCACTTTCTAGAAGCAACTGAAATTTATTTAGTATTTACTGTTTAATTATCAATATTCATATTGACATCAATATTCATAATTAATTTCATTTAACAAATAATATATATTTGCAAAATGAAACTTGGGATTTTCATGCTGTGCAGCTTTCCAGGGACTCACTCAAGCATTCCCCAAACATTCCAAAAAAATTCAGGGCAAACCAAACATGGAGAAAGAATCAGCATGTAAATGCAGGTGTGGGTGCACCTGGAAGTGGAGGAAGAAGTCAAAATGAAAATTTTATTATCTGAAATAATTGAGCAATCCCTTGTTTGAGCTTTCCCTCCAAATGACTTCCTTTAGAATCCATTATATCTCTTGAAGTATCTATTCACAGTAGAATAAATGTAAACCTTTAAATATTTTTAATGTCTCAACTGAAGGAAATAATCTGCCAAATTATTATTATTTTAAATCGCCCTCAGCCTTGGAGTCTTTTAAGAGATCTCTTGAGTACCTATGTGCAAAGGGAGAAACCAAGACTCATTTCAGCTCCATCTCCTAAAATGCAGAATTAAGGGAGCTGATGGATTAGAAAGTTAACTATTTTGGGTCAGAATAGCAAGCTAAGGGAAGGCAGCTATTGCCATTCCTGATGGATTCACTGATCCCTGAGCATTCAGAGAGGATGGAGGGCAATGTAATGAGACAAGGAGGRGGTTCCCCAAACTTCTGTAGGCAATGGCAGTGGTTGTAGGGGCAGGATCCTTCCCTGAATGGAGAAAACTCTTCCCTGTGTGCGTGTGCAGGGAGTGAAGGTCTGACTTCAACACAGGGAGCAAAACCCTGTTTAAGTGCTGAGAATGCTGAAGGCACACAGCTCAACAAGAAATCACACAGGGCTTGGACAAGTGGAAAGGAAATGGGAGAAAATGAAAAAAGCCACGTGTGCATGTGTGCATGTGTTTGAACACGACAGACCGGCAGTGCCTGCATCCCTACAGCCTCACCCACTGCTCTACTTTCACAGGAGATAAATGTGGCTGCWTTTCAGGAAGAGGTATAAATATAGGACTGGTCATGAGATGGAAGATCTGCTAATTCTTGGAGACGAAAGAGGGGCAGAGCTGCTCTCCTAGGCAGGCACTCCAAGGATGCTCTAAATTTCATGCAGATGAGAAACTCCAGTAACAGCAGAGGTGACCCTGGAGACCTTGATTCACACTGAGTTATTGAGATCTGAATACTAAATTTTCCCCTTCTATTCATCCTGGAGCTAGCAAACAGTACAACAGCATAAAAAAAATCCAAGGAAACACAACAAAAATCTTGGTKTCATGGTAATGTTACAAGTGAGCTGGGCAACAGCAGGGCAGGGCAAGAATCAGTGCTGTTTGCACGAGGCCAAAAACACAACGCGAGCTCAAGCGAAGGATTTGAGCTTTTATGAGAGGCCAGACTTGGAGAGAGCTGCTGCTCATGGTCTGGAGTTGAGAAACACCCACATCACTGCTGCTGCTGCTATGAGACAGGGATCAAAGTGGCAAAAAGTTATCAGCAAAGGCACCTTGCACTGCCCAGGCTCAGGAGAGCTGCAGACAAGAGAGGGTGGAGGTGTCCAGCATGCCAGAACAGATTGATGTGCAACACCTGCACTGAGAACAGCCTGCTCCTAAGGCTCTTTTCTCCTTAGGACCCAAACCTGCAGACTCCCCAAGCCCATCTGCAGTGTTCCCAACCCAAAAGCTCTGGGCTGTGCTCCTTTTCCAACAAAAGCTGCAGCAGTGTTGACCTGATGGCCAAAAAGCCATGGTCAGGATCTCATCCAGCTCACCCCTCTACCCCAACCACTGCTTTGTAATTATTTTGATGATTTCAGCCATTTTCAGGCTCTTCTCTGAAATAATTTAAGGCCAGCAGAGATTGTTAATAGGTACAATGGAAAGCGTTTCTTTTCATTTCTCTGGGACCATTAATGTAATTATTCTGAATAATTCTCAAACTACGTGGGCTGTAATTTCAAGGCAATATTACTATTACAGAGCCTTGTTCTTCCAGCCAGCATGTGTCATACTTCCCATCCAGAGGTTATTTATCAATAATCAGAAGGGTTTTCATTTACAAACAACAGGGCCTCTTCATTTGCAGCACAAGGAAGCAGGATGGGTGTCACCAGGTAAAAAACAGAGGTGCCATGTCCCTGGCTTCTCCTCTGGCATAAGAAATGCAAGGAAAAAAAAAAAAAAAACCACTGCAAAGATTAATTCCATACAGATATAAGAGCAAATATTCAGTTGGCAAGGCCAATAATTGTTCTTCTATTAAAGTCTTAACTGTATCCAAATTCATTACTCTTATCTGAGCAGCCTCAGCCTTCGTTCTTTCAGAAATCAGGTTCAAGGCGCAGAGCTGCTCTCTCAGCTTGGSTTAGATATGTGCCCTGACCAAGACACATCATCACCTCAGCCTGCAGTAATCTTATTCTGGGGGAATATTCAAGTTTCTCTGCTGTGGCTGTTGTGTGGAGAGTTTTTGAGGACGGCTGTGCTGCACTCACATTTGATGCAGAGCAGTTTCTGGTCAGGCAGAGCTGTTCAGCAGCCTGTGCTCATCACAGCCTTTCCCTTTCCACTCCCGACTATTTTTRTTCTGTCAAGAAAGAAGCTCTGCTTGTTCTTACACTTAGGTATCCTATTATATCACAGAGTTTAACACCACCCGATGCACCCAGATTTGGCTCCACAGAACAATTTCGTAGGCAGCAGATCTGTGTTGCACAAAGCAATTAGCAGGACTCTGGCAGAACACTAACGAGCRGCCTGTCAGTCCGTCAGCAGCCCTGGACACAGCCATCTGCTTTAACGAGCTCTGGGGTGTCATTCTGGGCAGCAAGACTCCTGCACGAGCCTGTGAGACTCCTGAGATGAGCAGCAGTGACCTYCATCCAAAATATCTGATCCAAGGAGAATCCCTGCCCTCCTCCTCCTGTGACAGCATCACTCTCACCATCAGGCTAAAAACTATCTAGACCACACTAGATACAGCTCAAGACATTTTTTACAATGAGGGTGGTGAGGCACCAGAATATGCTGCCCAGAGAGGTCCCTGGAAACATTCAGGATCATGTTGGACAGGGTTTTGACCAACCCTGAAGATGTCCCTGATCATTCCAGGGGAGTTGGACCAGATGACCTTTAAAGGTCCCTCCCAACCCAAACCACTCTGTGGTTCCAAACCTGACACGCAACATCAGCTCTGGACTAAGCAGCATGGAGACAACAGCTCTGATAACCAAAAYGGTGAAAAATCAGCCAAATTTTGCAGATTCTCTCTCTTATGTTCTGCAAGAAGTGCTAAGGCAAGTGCCGTTCACAAAGCAGCTCCTGACAGGATGCAGATATTTGGAGCTGTAGCACAGGAAAGAATGATTGTGCTGATAAATAAACAAATGCATGAATATTCACACATTTTGATTTTCAACAGACAATACCGAGGAAGGTTTACAAAAGCAAAGTGAGAGGAAAATTAAGCTACACTGAGATTGTGTGAGCTGAAGGGAAGGAATAAAGATGCAATGGCTTGAGAAATAAATGCATGTTTATRTGTCAGTAATCATACCTGACCTTTGCCAGAGAACTCAGCACGGCAGAGGCATATTGGTGAGGATATGTACTCCAAGGACCATGAAAAAACTATTGTGCAAAAATTCCAGCCTTGGATTTCTCTACAGAAATACACTCAAGGGCTCTCAATCCCAGCATCTCTGTTTTGGTTATTGGCAGAATGTCGCAGAGGGTAAAACGCCATTTAACTGGGAAATCCCTTTTTTTCTGCAGCTATTATCTCTCAGTTTGAGAGGATTCCTTGTGCTCTCCTATACCTAACCAGCTTTTGGAGCTTTTAGTTCCTTTATGTTCAACAGCATCCACAAAGGCTGCAACAAGAAAGTTGCTGAGACCATTTGCACTTGGTCTGCTGTCCTGTTCCAGATATTTATCTGATTCAGCAGCTGGTTTAGCCCTTACTGCAGGGTCAGAGCAGCTGCTGCTGCTCCCAAATCTCTCTGTGACCCAAAGCATTGTGATCAGGATGACTGCATCAATGTTTGGTCCCATCAGAATCAAATGTTCTATTCCTTCCGCCAGAGAATGGAGAGCCAACATACAACTTGGATTTTAGCGCTGTCCCTCATCCTTTAGCCTCATAGTTTGGGTCTTGGATTACTTGTGAGCACTCCACTGCAGAAATCTTCACTGCAGAAGCAGAGCAATGGAATAAAGTTCCTCTTGCAATACTCATTTCTACATGGCCAAAAAACAAGAGGGTCATCGTGTGCCTCTGCATGAGTGAAATATTTTGGGGCTTGGCAGCAACAGGACCTTCTTTTCCTCAGTAGGACACAGGGAAAACCTTGCCACATTTGTGTATTTTGAAGTGGAATTTCATCACTGCTGTGATTAATGTCAACATCATTGCTGCCCTAAATTCTCCATTCACTCAGGCTAAAAATACCTTCCTGGATTTCCTGATATTATCCAATGAGATGCACAGAGGGAGAGAGGGCAAGGAGAGGAAAGGAGAGAGAGTTCCTTTGTGTCTTTCATCCWGACTTTTTGGGCAAAGTAGCTGTCAGGGAGGTAAGAGAGATGTTCCAAAAATGTGAACGATTTTACCTGCCCACATTTCCCCAAGGTTATGACAAAAGTTTATTTGGATGCTTCTCAAAGAGTCAAGAGTTTTCATGTTATGCTTCACTCAGAGATATATTTACAATTATTGTTTGACTCTTTGAAGTCACTAACTGGTAAATAAAATACRTTTATTTACTTCTGCCTATTTTTTGAAGTGCCCTTGTGTCTTACTCTCATTTTCAAGATCTGTCCTGCCTTCTCCATTTCTGTGGGTCAGGACATACTCAAGCTGGAGCAGACTCTCCCTCCACAATGGCAGGAAACATGTAAAATGAAAAATCAATTCCCTTTTCCAAAAAACTTGTTTCTGGCTGGAGCTGTGCCAGGGGAGGTTTAGGTGGATATCAGGAAAAGGTTGTTCTCCAGAGGGTGGTGTGGCACTGCCCAGGCTCCACAAGGAATGGTCACAGCCCTGAGGCTGCTGGAGCTCCAGGAGCATTTGGACAGGGTGGGATTTTTGGTGTTGTCCTGTGCAGCACCAGGAACTGGACTGGATGATCCTTGTGGGTCCCKTCCAACTCAGGATATTCTCTGACCCTATCATTCTAATCAATGGTTTGGTGTTTTTGTAACCCCCCAGCTTACAGGAGACCAGCACAAGAGAAACCAGTGCAGAGCATTTACTCTCAACTGTGAAAACATACCCAGGTATTTAAGCAGAGTGAYATTTAAGTCACCAGAAGTGCCCTGTAGTGGTCGGGTTAGATGTGAAATTTGTATAAATTGTTCCTCAGTTCCAGAGCACCTGGCTGTGCTCACACTGGCACTGCTGAGCCAACTCTCCCCCTCTGACCCCTGCAGCTATTTAGCATCAGCACACAAAAAACTGGGTTTTTTGCCACCTAGCACGGTGGCACGGATCCATCCTGACAGCCACACAGAGGATAAACCCATCTCCCTGCAGCACCACAGCACAGCCAGAGCCTTTCTCTAACCTAAATCACCCAGGTGTTATTGGGCTTGGATGGGAGCAGGTGGGGGAACACGTGTTGGGAGCACAGCYTGGAACAGCCACAGTTTTATGGGTTCATCATCCCAACACATAAACCTGCTCCCAGCAGGGCTCCTTTTCACTTACCTGTTTTTATTATTGTACAGCGAGATCTGAACGGCAAATCTCTCAAAGGTTAACAGGCCTGTCCAGAGAGCGCAGGAAACAGACGGGCTACAGTCTATGAATTTTAATGCTCTACATCACAACAACGTGCTATTTCTACACTGGAGAGCAGGCCACAATCTGCGCTGTTTGGGTAACTGTGAGGGATGACAGGGGCCAAGGAAAGGTGCAATAACAGCTGTAAGACAACCTGCCTGCAAATAAGAGCAGAAAAGCACCGTAAAGAATGGCAGAGAGGGGAAATAACAGAAATAACACACCAGGGAGAKTCAGAGAAACCCCAGCAAGGACAGCTCCACCTGCCAGAGCCTGGGAAACCAAAGGAATGCTTGCTGTGTGCAGCAGGTCAGGACGTTTCAAGCAGATGGTGATCCCTATGTGAAATTAGTACATCTTTCTTTGAGAGGAAGTCCCTGTTCACCAAGAAAAATGACACCTTAATGCTGAAAGTTACAGGCAAAAGGGCAGAAATGCACCCAACATGCTTTCCTCACCCACTGGATGATGAAGCTGGTCTTGTGTTTTGAAGCAAACAATGTTTGCAGGCCCTGAAACATCTCTAAACTGATATGCTTTAGGAAGAGAAGAGAAAAGAGAAAAGAGAAAAAAGAGAAAAGAGAAAAGCTGGCTACCAGAATACACGTGCTCAGCTCTTCACTCACTGCAGTGAGTTTGCACCACAATAATAATGCCTCTTACACCAGGATCCACAGAGAGCTTAGCCCTGTCTATCCTAAATTATTTGCATTTCTATATAAAGACAAACCCAAGGATTCTAAAAAGATAAAATTTTTCACAATTAGGTGCTGGCGTTTCTTTATAATTGCCTTAAACACTTCAATCTCGAGGAAATGTGGTTGAAAATGCAGCAAAATTATGCTGATCATTTGCTCATAATTAGATAGATTCAATAAAACCTTGTGCTTAGCATGTTTTGCATTTATATAGTCTTTATACAAAATTAACCTCAAGGATATCTCTATCATTTTTTAGTCCTTTGCTATCAAGCAMAACTGATCTGGAAAGGATCATCTTCATAAACAGATACCCCTTGAGGATTACTTAAAATCATTACTTTGCCCACAAAACTGTTCCCTCAGCACTTCACTTCTCCCTTGTGCTATCCACACTCAAAACTTGGAGAATTACGGGCTTTGACTTGTTCTGAGACGAAACTAATTAGAGAACTGGTGATTTCTGTTGGAAGCCTGGTTATTTATGAAGGAAACAAGTCTCKTTTCTATGGTGGGGAGAATGTGGGGGGAAAAAAATAAAAGCAGTCTCCCACTGCTCCAAATGTTTATCAACCAGCATTTAGCAAAAATATTTGCTCGAAATTTTATCTGCTTCTTGATTACAAAAGCAAGGATAAATATGTAAATCTCAGCACAAAAGATGTCTTACCCAGGGAGCACTGATGAAGACAAAGCTACTGACAGACCCACAAACCCCATTGCCAAAGCTTATTTGGGGATGAAACTCCCATCTCCTGGTCCAGAGAAAGAAAATCCTCAGGAGRTGATAAACAACTGACTGTTTTCCCATGCAAAATGGATCTTGTGTCATGAAGTCCTATTAATTTTTTTGGAGTGCACAAAATTAACTAAAAATGCTTRTGTGTACTAAAAAAGACAAAAGATATTTATGGAGCTGCTTCTACTCTCTCTGCAAAGCAGTCAAAGATGTCTTCAACCCTAAATATAAGCACTTCTATTTACTACTCTGAGTATCTGATCATCTCTTCTCTCTGTGTGAGGAATTTTTTCTTCTTCCTTCAGAGCACCATGCTCGTTTCTAAGCCAGGAGAATATAAAATAAATATGGTACTGCATAATATAACAGAGCTTCTAAATTCAGAGTCAGCTGAAAGTATCAAGTTTTTCTTTCTCAGTGATTGATGCCCTCTAGAAGAAATAATAATTACATGGCAAAAGGAGGAGGAAAAAAGGCATGTTGAATAATATAAGCATTTAGTCAAATCACAACTGAAACACTGAGGGGAAAAATGCTTTAAAACTGCTTAGCCAGAAAAAGACAGCATTATCTGTAAAATGGATGAAAAATAAACCCCCTCCAATAAGAAAAGAAATTCAGAAATTTGTTATACGCTAATGCCATCTACCAGACATCAGGGGAAGTAGCAGAAAGAAGTGTCAAAGAAACAACAAATAGATCTAGCATTAAGTAAGTATCTGTGCACAGTCCCAGGTCTTTATTTTCTTAGCAAGTACTGAATTCCAATCCTTGTTCTACCTTTTCTTTCTTTCTAGAAAAAGGACTTCAGGGCACCCATGAATGCAAATATTTATCATTTCTCACCCCAAACTAGTAAAATTCGTAAGCCTTTCTTCAGAAAAACATTACAGAAATTCTGACAATTGGAAAGAATCTCATTTTCTCTATAAACGTATTCAAATCAACAACCCCTCTGCATCTTTCTTCCTCCCCTCAGAAAAACTCCATTGTTTTCAAAACTTTTTACAGATACCAACGGAGGCACCACCCACAAATTCTGCCAGTATTTTTCTCTTTCTGTTCTTCCAGAAGGGCAGAAACAAAAGCTATTTAGCTGCTACACTTGGTCTGTGTCTACAACAGAAAGGTCCAATGATGAAGCCATACTGAACAGCCACTGATTAAGAAATTGCAGCAGTTCTRGGAGCTGCTGTTGATTCAAGGTGAGAGGAATTGCACCAAGCTGGAGTTAGCTGGCAATGCACAAAGAAGAATTTCCATGTTGTCAAAAGTCCTCTGCCATGTCTGGCATTATTTCCTCCTTTCTGCTAAGAAAGAAAAGAGCCCTCATTGCACTCCTCCAATGCTTTCTTTGCTCCTTGGATGAATATTCTGAGTGCAAATAAAATGTTCAAGAGCAGSAATTCATTTTGTCTCTCACGGAAAGGACTGGAGGAGCTTTTGTACCRGGAGTGTCACAGCAGAGCTCACTGCCAGCTCCGAGCTCCTCTGCTCCTCCTGTCTTTGGCTTTCTGTGAGATCACAGCCAAAAAAAAGCACCACAAAGCCACACCAACCCCATTCCCTGCCTGACACTCAGGGAATTTAGAGATGAAGATCCAAACCCACATTCCTGAACATGCATGGGCAGTCCCAAACTGGGCACACAATCAATATCGGGGAGGAATATCTCATTATTATTGCAATGCAAGTCCAGGATTTAAACAGCCCATGTCAGGAGAGCWGAGACTTGCCATCACAAAATTTTTACTAGCTATCCATTGAGCTTTTAAGCTTTCAGCTTGCCAGAGTAACAGTTATGCTCGAGACCAYAAACTTCTTTTTCCTCTGCCTCCAAAATTGCAAACACACAGTGCAACAGTGCTTAAACCTGTTGGTTCTCCTCTCTCACAGAGCAGTCAGCACCTCTGTTTTGCCTTTTCTTCCCCAGGGTTCTGGCAGCCCGTGGGTTAACGGGACAGTTATTTGAATGAAAGGCATTTCCAATAAATCAGCAGATAGCAAAAGGGAAARAGCACTGGAGTAATTTCTTCTGCTCACAATTTCATTATGCTCTTGGCTTTGAGCCACTATAAGGTAAATCAGTCAAGTCATGTTGCACAGACATTTCTGAAAGAACAGTTTTTTTTAAATCACTTGGTAAGCCACACTCCTTGTTTTGAATAGAGAATCCTGTTTATTTTGTGGGGAGAAATGGGAGGTGAAAATAAGGCAAATACCACATGGCCTTGAAAGCACCAGCTTGTCCCTGCACAAACTGTCTCCCAGCAATTTTTAATGGCTGCTAACTTCACACAGTATCATTAATGTTCAGTATTTTTCCTTTTGCAGCTCACATTTTTCCCACATTGTACTCCCCCCAAAGTCACTGAAAGTGCCTTCACCTTCGTGGTTTGGAGTCTCACACAATTTACTGAAATACTGAGCACCAGTTATAAAATCCAAACATGAAAGCCAAACACACCGTAAGAATCTCAAGTTAACCCAGCAAAAGCATCCTCACAGGCACTCCAGCAGAGAGAAATCCCAATTAATGCCTWACACAGAAAAACAAGCTTTTCATGCTTAACCCTCAGATTTTGAGTGGGAGCCCAGTGTTCACTGAAAGYAGCTGTGGAACAGTTTAAAATCTAATTTTTGGCCGTTCAAAGCAGGGTGATGGCTGCTTGCCTTTGCCTTCCAACCATCCACCAACCTCTCCCTTGGCCCAGGTTAGCCCAGAAAGCAGCTACTGCAGGAGGCACAGATTCCTCACCACTTTCCAAACTAGCTGACAGACATATCCAGCTGCTTTTCAATGCATATTCCACTGTCAGTCAAAATTACAGGGTATAATTAAGCAGGCAGCAGCCAAGCAATGTCTGTCTTCTACCCAAGAACCCAATGAACAGATTAATTTACCAGTGAAATAGAGTAAGATGAATTCCTCTAAAAATAAACCCCTGAGAGACAAGGCACCATCAATTTCTTTCCCTATCTAGTAGCAGGTTAAATATTGTACTTTTTTTCTGCAAAGCTGAGTTTCAAAAGTTGTAAAGAACTCAAATTTCTGTTTCATYCCATGTTCATACTGGTGATCTCTGTTCAACTTGCAAATTCAGCTCCTGGAGGCATCAATGGGTCCTTCAGCCTCAACTCTGGGATAACATAAATAGAATAATGTATCAGAAAGATGATGATGTGCCACACAAAGCACTGCAGAGATGACAGAACCTGCCCCAAGCTGTCGTGGGTTCCTGAGACCTYCTAAATACCTTGCTCTACCTGAAATTTCTTTGTGCAGTAGGTATTATATTCACTTTGCATCAATGAACTTTAATTACTTAGACAACTTGCAGGGGACTTTTAAAATAATATTTTATTTAATCAATAGGGTTTTTTTTTCATTGTAATGTTCGGTAGCAGCAAGAGATCATGCTAAGATAATGAAAAGCATTGGAGCAGCTGAAAACTTAATTAAAACACGTAAAAATTAATTATACTGCTCATCATTGATTTCATCTGAAAAAGCTGATATTGCAAATAGGAAATCAAAAGCAAGGAGGTCAKGTAGAGAATTGCTGATGCAAAAGTGATATATTACAGAAAAAAATACATTCACACTGAGAGGAGCCATTCACTCCAGGTCAACGATCCTGTGCTGAGCTGAATTCCATCCCACATCACTAAATTGCCAATCAAGCATCAATAAGGAGACTGATTAAGGTGAAACCAGAAGAATAGAGTACATGGAATATAACTGTTATGTAGACTATTGTATGTGAGAGCAGAATCACACGACAAATACAGTCAGCTTTTATTGGATCTTTTTCTTCCTCTGTACAAAAAAAAAAATAAATAAATAAAAGAGTTTTGTAGTGTGACAATGCAATGTCACTCCTCAGGCTCTCCAGAARTGCCTGAGATGTGTGCCTGGACTAGGACTACACTGCTTGGGGTTGCAAGAAGGGATTTTAGCATCACTCAATGCCCATAACTAACCAGGACCCTGCTCACTGCATTCAGTCCCAGKGTCAGGGAGGCAAGGGGAGCAGCCAGATGCTCTTACCCTTCCTGCTTTATTCTGCAAAAAATAATGTGCTATCTTCTAGTTTGAACAGCAATTCTCTCTCCCTCCTGCCAGTTCCTGAACTTGTTTATAAAGCATGTTACATCCTATTTTCACTTGAATCAGTACAGCCAGTTAACGTACCCTTTGAATAAAACACCACAGTACAGAAAAAGCCCAACTTGGTATCAGCATAAATTTTATCCAGAGCTCTACCACAGACTCCTTTGGGCAAGTCATTTAACTACTCTGAGCCTGAAGTATGGGCTGAAGGAAATAATCTTTCTGCTGCATTTGATAAAGCAGTATCTAATACTATCTAATATTTATAAAGCACTTTCTGATCCTCAAGTAAAGACCACGGAAATGTAAAGAAGCACTGACCCAGATAAGGGTTAAGASCAGAATCTTTTTTTCCAATGAGAGCTCTCAAATGACCTTGCAATGTTAGGATTTATTTTCAAGGCAAAGKAAGATCTGTCAGGTCTAGGAGCAGTGCTCTGCTCTAACTGCAGATGACTTGCTATCAACAAGAAAACAAGTTTAGTCACTGATCCAARTGTCAGGAGCTGCCAAATCAGTGCTTTGATGAAATGTCAGGAATACTAACRTGGTTTCAGGGCTGCACTGATTTAACAGCCAAAATGAAATATGGTCACACTCTTTTATTCCTCCAGGAAAATAACAAATAACCAGCAATATATACATTATATACCCTTCTTCAATTTCTTTGAAGTAAAGTTGAACAAGCTAAAAAAAACCATTTAAACCCATAACCATTCCCACTTCTGTGTTTTAAAGGAGTCTGGTCTCTGCATGCTGGAACCTCAGGAGTACAAAGATCCCATTTAATAAATGACCTTAAAAATTCAAAGATTTCTCCCCACCTGTCACTGTGCAGGAAGATAATCTGCAAAAGGAGTGGTCCAGTCATGAGGCTGCTCACAGGAACCAAAACACAGTATTTGGCATTAAAAAATGTTCAAAGGAGAGAAAGAACAAAGCAGGTACAGTCAGAAAGGATGATTGCATACTTTAAGTCTATTCTCTTGGTTAACAGAAAAAAAAACAAAAACCAAAACACAAAACCTAATAGCTTTTATTTAAATTCATGAAACTAATCCCAAAGAGATCTCTCTTTTGCTTAAAGCAACCAGATGTTTCTAAATAAAATATTTAAAATATTCGAATGCTGTTGTCGGAAATACTCTGTGGGGAAAGAACGGCCACCAAATCCTCATCATGGCAAGAAATGTGCTGAAGAATTCCAGTGCTGGGAGAAACTGAAGATGTCTCAACTRCAAGAAATCCTGCTCCAGCTATTAAACCCAGCCTTAAAAAAAAAGTGTGAGAACAATTCCACACATTATACCCCTGCTCATCTCATTGAGCACGCAGAAAATACAACTAAACAGACCCAAAATCATCTCCTTTGCTAAGAAAGGAGTGTGCTGCACGTTCCCTTTCTGTCCCCAAGGACTGGCAGGGTGACACCAGGGAAGGAGCAGCAGGTGCAGGCAGAGCTCTGCAGGAGCAGGAACTTCCCCCACTGCACCTGAGCAGCAGAGATGAGATTTTCCATGGGAAGTGTGCTGATAAAAGCTGGCTGAGTTACTGCAAAAACACAACTCCCAGAGCTGACACCACCACCCATGATCTCTGCATGCCACCCTGCGAGGCTCTYACCCTGTATTGACACAAACTCGAGTGTTTCTCACAAAAGAAGAGCCTTTATGTGCAACATATAATTGGTCTCAAGTTTTGGCACATACTTTGAGCTAATTATCTACCCAGCACTACACCCTGAGGAAGCCCTACTGCGGAACTTGAAAACCCAAATAACATCCCATTGCCAGCACGGCATTGATTCGTTTTATAATTCAACCTGGACAGCACTTCCACAGGAGCGAATATAAAAGTATCTCTCCTGCCAGGAGAGCACTGCCAGGTCTTTTATAAATACCTCAGAAGTTTCCCAAGCAGGTGGCCCATCAAACTCAAATAATTGATCCACGTCAGTTAGACCTGGAAATTCAATAGCACAGCACATCATTACAGCAGTCAACATAAGAGGAAAGTCCTTGTGGTTTCCCCTCCAGCCAGCACTTGAAAGGAAACTGAAAAGCTCTGCTCTTTTTTCAGCTTGGCACAAKCCTCCTTTGAGCTCTTCAGGGGAACAGCAAACACCAACAACCCCCATGACAGGCCCCTCCTCTCAGACTTATCTACTTTTCTGAAACATAACTTCATTACAATATTTGCTTCTTCATTWTTGGRAACRKTTCARYGTGGASAGAAGTAAATAAAYACACCTGGCAGGTTCAAGCAGTGCTGTTAAATCTCACATTTCCTATGGAATGCAGAGTTTTAATGGGCAACTTTCCTGCCATCCAACCGTGGCACATTTCTCCTGGTGGCTCTGCTGCGGCAGTAGTGGGCAGTGAAGGGCAATGATTCATCTCTACAGGTAGATTTAGGAGCTGAAAATCACTGCTGCCACCAASCCATCTTCCCGAGGGACAGACACCCCAATGGGGACATCTCAGTGGATGGAATCACCACTGCTCACAGCCTGGTTTGCCCTGGTCACACACAGATGTGACCCTGGATCCCCTCCATCGCTCCACTTCCCTGGATCAATCACAGCCTGATCAAGTTGGTTATCATTTTATAATTTTTGCTTAAGCATCCAAGCCTYACATTTCCAGCAGTTTGGCTSCCTGTGATGAAGTAAAGCCACTCAMCAACTGTGCATTARGACTYAGAAAAGATAAAAGCRATGTCTGGACCACTGCAAGCACAGAAGAAAGTTCTATCAGCCTCAATCGCWCCATGAATTATTCATTGAACTTGCWCAGGAGAGTCAGAGGAAATACAGCTATTAAGGCAGCAGCCCACAACCTGTACTTTGCTGTAAGATGTTTCAGTGCTACCAGCAGCCAGGGGAAATCCAGAAGTTTCCACCRAAACAGCAAAGAAAGGCAAAGCCTGCTGCTGCCTGTGGTGTTTGCTCCTTCAGTGTCACACACCCATGGCCAGGAAAGGCTCCACTCCACTAAGGAGAATCACTGTAAGCTATCATCTCCCAAATTTCTTGTCCTATGATGAGCATTTCTGTTCTCAGGGGATTTTTAACTCATTTGGAAGCTGTATCAGCAGCAATACACATAACACTTGCACAGATGCCTACACAAGTTGTTCCAAAACACTGCAAACAGCACAGCAGGYGGGGTAGGGCGGGTGGRGAAGAGGGTTGGRGATGYTTCTYCCTGCYAAACTCTGTGCCTACAAATACCCAYACAGCATTGTCTGAGATGCCTGGCTGAAGAACAGCTTCTCCACATGTGCTCAGGTCAGCCCAGGGATTGCAGAATGGATTGTAGGAGGAACAAGACCCATGGCACCCCCAGGGAGCCTTTGGTGCTCTCAGCAGCTGACAGGGAATGCTGGCATTCCAGAGAGCAAGGAGTGAGAGAATTCTCTCTTCTTCCCCTCTCCTTGTTCTCACCACACTGCAGGGTTCCAGATGCAGCCCCACAGTGCTGCAGTGGAAGAGGAACCCCATCACAGAYCCCTACAAACCCTTGGGTGGGATGGCTTCATTCCCCTCCAGGCAGATCATCCGCAGTGCCAGTGGACCCTGCAAGTGATGGGACCTTTTCCAGCTCAGAGGGATGCTAAAGACAACCTGGGCACTGGAACACTGCTAGAAACAAATCTGGGAGCCCTGCTGATTTGGTTTTGGTCCAAATTTCTGCCCCCTCCAAATTTTAGGCAGTGGTGGCAGTGAGCTCAGACAGAGCTAACACCCCAGAGTTCTCATGAGTGATCCCAGGGCAGCTCTKCAGAGCTCCCATGGGTTAAATCACCTTCTCTGCTCCCTCAAGGGGAATTTTGGGTGCCTGTGCTCCCACCTAAACCCTCCAGTCATTCTAACCAATGTCAAAGAAAATCAGGGAAGGTCRAAGAACAGCAGATGAAATGACATCAAGCCTTTATTTTTCAGTTCCCACCTTCATAAAATAGGTATAATCATACTTACTTTCAAAGAGAATTGTAAGGCTTAATTAGATAATTAACATGAAAGTGCCTTTAAAAAGCCTATGTACACACAAAGCTCTACTGTATTATTAGTGTAGGCAGGCATGGGGAGCTCTTAGAGATTTTCTAACAGGTTATTTGTTATTCTGGAAGAAGTCTTTAGCTGCATACAGCAGTAGTATAATTATTATCATCAGATTCACTTCCTAAAGATATTTATGAAACACTATGAGGAAAAAAAAAAAGCATCCAGTTAAGTAGCACCGAGCTGAGGTTCTGTTTTGTTGCACATGCTGATTAGGAATGCTGTTAAAGTGTTGTTTTGCTGGAGTGGAAATGCTGGTGCCAGGAAATGTAGTTTTATGCTTGTTACGTGAATCATCGTTATTTGGATATAATTGCTAGGTATCAGTGATTTCAACTCCTTTTTGTTTTTATTTGTCTTTTTTTGCAAAGGGATTTTTTCCCTGGAGTCTGCTGGATCATTACAAGAATGTAAAAATGGGAATCAGACTCRCACTGTTGCACAGATGATTTTGACTGTGCCACACACTCAGGAATTTCTCCCTTCTGKGCATTGCATAAATATGGTATATATATCAAAAACCACTGAATTACGACCATGAAAGAAGTAATTTTCACCAGGCAATACCTATGCTATTCTACCTTTATTAAAACACACAGATCACAAGTAGTCCATCTCAATTATTGTACTAGGGATGGGAATAAGCAGGACAAATTTACTCTCTCATGTTATATAAATACTTCTGTAGTCCATAAAATTTCCCTTAGGAGCCATGTGAGGAGGATTTCACCTTCCAGCCTATCTCTCTGGTTCTTTTTCAACCAAACATCATGGTAAACTATACAGTGATCAGGTTCACATGAGTCACATCTGCCCTCAGCAGATTTCTCTTGACTGATTCCCACATAAAGTAAAATCAGAAATATTCTTATTTCAGATTTGTCTGCATAGGTCAGGAATGGCCCTAAAATATTGCATCAGATCTGGTTTTTTCAGAAGTTTCAGGACAGTCCAACTGTTGGACCCAGCACAGCTTCACTTTCTAAAAATCAAGCAAACCCAGATTGCTTTTCCATTAATATAAAAATAAATTTCTTTAGAGAGAATTTTGTACTGTCYATTCTGTTATGGCTTCAGGAATGAAGATGTCAATTCAACCATCAAGTTACAGAGGCTTTCATCTTTRCTTTGTATCAGCAAGAACAAGAATTAGCTGAAAAAATTCTATTCAGAGTGATGGAATAATAAAATTCTCATGAATTGGATTCACCACCTTACAACTTCTAATAGTCCATATCATTATTTGTCATTTTGAAGAAATCAATACAGCAACATATTCCCCAAAGAGAAAATACCTATAAATCTCATCTGCAATAACAAATTTAATTTTTAAATCTGTTCATTTTGATCATTCKCCATGATTCTGGTACAAAACTGGGCAGAAAATGTGTTTCCACCCAACTCTAATTGAGTAGAAAACCCTCCATAAAAGAACAGGAAAGGAATCTAAACAACATCAAATATTTATATCATGGGAAAACATCAAGAGATCTTTTTTGCAGCTTGTACTGTATATATTTTACATGTAAATTAAGCTGAGTGGTTCCTCTTCATAGCTTCAAGCTGCTGCTAATGCTTCATAGATTTTTCAGGCAGACAAATATTGGTGAAAAGAGTTTTATAACCTTCATACCAAAGATTTAGGATTCGACGTGAACTAGAAGCCTAATGCACTGACACGTGGCCTTGGTTCAGTCTCATTATAAAGTAATCTGTATCCCTGCTCTAATTGCTGTTGTTTGATTGTAAATCAGCCCTCCTTCCATGCAGCTCTGCCACTTTTGATGCTGGTGAAACACACGGGATCTGCTGGCGTTTGCAGGGCTTACACCAGAATTGGCGTCAGCTCGCACTAAAACTGTGGCAGCTTTGGAAAACGTTCAAAACCCTCTGGTTTTTGCTCTGTTTCCCAATGCAAACTGGYAATGCTTCTTCCTGCCCTGGCTCCACTTGTAAAAATAATCTGTCTGCTACCTTTAAATTGCTTCAGTTCAGCCCTGTCCTGCTCGAGCAGCACAACCACACCAACACGGGGAGAACTGCGATACCTCCAGCAGCTGGCCAGCTTCACATCAGCAATTCTCTGAGATTCCCCCACAGCATTACACTGAATTAATGCTTGTGATGGAAATTGGCCAAGGCAATTAGAACAYGGTGCTTACACTGTGACATTTTCTATTAGCAAGAAATGCACGCCAGGTCTTGAACTGCTACCAGGGGCCATTAATGCACCGGACGGACACTTCCCCAAAACAACAGACTTCAGCAGGAGCAGATGGCAGAGCCCTGCATTCCTCCTACCTGCTTCCAGCCTCAAATCTCTGGCTGCCTGCAAAAGCAACCGTGCTGGTTAAAAACCAGTGACCATTGYCATTAGCAAAGCCATCATCCCAGTGGATGCTCTCCGAGCTTGTGAACTACTGAAAAGTTTTAATGGTTTTCAAAGGGAGATAAATGCAGTCTTAGAGGGCAGGTCTGCGGTGGTCTAAACAGGATTGCTGGCTCAGAAACTCTCTGCAAAGCACAAACTGTCAGAAATGAGGAGCATATGGCCTGGGATGGATCACTCCATCCATCCTGCTCACTGCTTGTACATCAGCAACCTCTGCCAGGGACAGATGAAGCAGAAACGCTCTGCACTTTACCCAGACTGGCTCTTATGGCTCTAGGAATAATCCCTCTGTGAACAGAGCAGGTCAGTGGGTGCTCCACARAGCCAGASAGCAGCCAGGCTGTGGGACAGCACCTCGAGGCCAACCTGACACATCCACACCAAGAGTCTGAGGAGAGAGAGCTGCCTGTGAGGTGTTCTGCACCATCCTAATGGGAGAACGGGGAGAAAACCCTTTAACCCGGACCCATAAAGCCACATCTGCTTTGAGATGCCTGCTTGACGCTCATTAATGTGTTTAATGGCAAAGTTGTACTTAAGCACCTTACTGAATTCACGTGGATTTATCAAAGCAACTCTGTAATTTATGGAACTAAGGCCTAAAAGCAAGAGCTTTTCTTGTTTAACCCAAAGGTGTAATTTTTGGCTAGCAGCTGTGGAAGGCTGATCCTATTTTACAGCTCAGCCACCAGGGAAGGAATAAGGCACATTCTCCTTGCATTATACCCRATGGGTGCATATAAATGCTTTCTTTACTGTTTCAACCAAGTAATGACCTTCACTTGCATCTGATACTGGCAAGTTTGGGAAAATATATAAATATGGAGAAGATAGTCTTTTTTTAAAAAGCCAGCCATGCTGTCTTTAGCTGGGATTTGTTTCCCTCTTGAGGATTCTTGRTCCAGTTGCATTCCCTCACAGTTTTCTCTGCATAAATCTCTCAAACACAGGCTGGTCTTGATGTGTTTCCTCTGAAAGCTACTGCACTGGGATGGATCGTGCCATCAATGCAGTATAACCTCAAGGAATTTTTGCAGCACATGTGGATTGTACTCTGTGTTCTCTACAAGACATCTTCGGAGAAAAAACCAAACATTTCAGCAAGGATTTTTGGCAAGTTCATGGCAGAATTCTGAACTGGTGAGAAGAGCCTCAAGAAAACAAGAATTAGAACCAGGCTTTTTGAATCATGGCTGAAGTTCTGAGATKRTGTCAAAGGTGATGGAAACCATTGRGCCTTTTTCAGCAACACTTTTCCTCTTTAAGCTGTGTTAAATTCCMATTAACCCAGGGCATCCAGCCCCAKTTTTYCTGCAMATACCCCGTGACAAAAGCCAGGCAGGGTGACCTCTCTRAGCCTGTTCCCTCTCTGGCTCAGTCCATGCTCCTGATGCTGTTTTGCCATCAGATTCACTCTGGAATATCGAGTCCAGAATGACAAAAACGTAGAGCCACACCACCTTGCACTCACTGAAGATCAAACCACGGTTTTCATACCATACTAGAATTCAAATCTTTAAAGAAGCAAATCACCTATAACCACAATAGCTCCATTATTCAAATTATTCAAAGACTATTCAAATTAATTTTAACTGGAATATATATTTACTGTAGAGAACATATGTATACACACACTCAAAGCTATTATGTATGGAAATACATTTGAAAGTCTTTGGGCTATGATTATTTCTTTAGCTCCAGCATTTATCTCTTWAAAATGAATAATACATTTGCAAGATACTTTTTATTTTAAAAGCAGGAATATTATGCTTTGCTTCTGACAAAGAGTAAGCAGCAGGAATTGCTCCTGATCTATCCCCAGAGAGAAAATTGCTGTTCTGGTATTAAATCCTGCAGACGGGAAGAGCAAAAAAAACCCAATTCCACATCACCTGCAGCAACAGCTTTCCTCAAACTTTCCAGTTAACCAGCCTGTCCAACCTGCTCCATGCTCTCTCACAGAAACACAGAGTTTCTCTGCTCAGTGACAGCCTCTGAGGCAGCTCCAGCACGTTGGAAGGTGACCCTGGACAGGTTTACTCTGCACTGTGCTCTTCCCACACCATTTACTTGTACCGAGGAGCTGGAGAATATGGATGATCCAACAATAAGAGACAGGTGGATGCCAGCAGCAGCACRGGAAGAGAGAAGCTGAGCAAAATAAAGTGTTCTTCCATGTGAGTCGGGGATCCTGAGGCAGCTGTGTGCCCAGAAATGCTAGCAGCAGATATGCAATAACAGGTATTTTTGKTTTTCCCATTTTTTTTCTTGCTTTCCTGAAGAGCAGCCTCACAGAGCATCACGTTTACCCCAGACCTCAACTTGGCCCCAAGAAATTACTGCTTCATCCTGCCAGAACTGCAGCTTTTTTTGACTTTGCTGTTGCTGCATGGGGGATGTCAGYGAGAGCAGTCTGGAGCATATTCCTSTGTTTTTTCCTCTCCAATTTGTGCAAAACCWTTCAAAGGAACAACATCACCATCAGCTTTGCAGCCTAAGGACCAACAGCATCCACCTCAACATAACCCACTTCCTTGTGTGCTTGTTCAAGTGGAAAAGGAGAGGAAAATCCCATATGAGAATCAACCCACACTGCCACCACCTCAYACCTGGTGGGAAGAACTGAGAAAAATTATGTGGGAATTTTCAAATTTYTAACTGTGGTTTTTATCCCCTCCTTTCCTTTATGGTTTAAGCCTCTGTGCAAAAAAAACAGGCTGAGGGAAGGACCAAAGCCTGGTATTTCAGGAAAATACTTCACCCTCCTCCTTCTAGCATCACCATTACCCCTTCATAAGAGTTCCCACCACTGGGTACATCATCCTGAGCACAATCAATGCTTAAAACATTTGAAAACAGGACTGTCACAGCCCGGGAAACGCACAGGATTTAATGTCTGCAGAAGCACAAAAGCACTTTCTCCAGAGCACTCAACATACTGGCAAGCTGTGGGAAGAGGGAACGTTTTCCTCCAAATTTCCAGTTATTTTGGTTCCTCTGAGGAAAGCATCTCTATCACAATATCCCACACAGACAGGGCCCCTTGCTGCTTCAATAGCCCCAGATGCTGCAAGTCGTCTCAGTGCACTTTATATCAAAATAATCACGGCAATTAATCTGAACTGCGTAARGAAATAAAAACTTTAGGCAGGGAAAGCTGTTAAAAACGTGGCAGAATATTTTCCAAGGAAGAGCTTACATGCAGCAAAGGATTTCATTTCCAAGCTTTCGGTTTAATAATTTGAAAATGAAAAAAAAAGCAATCATGCAGGCAAGTGGCACTCTCCTTAATTAAGGAAGTCAATTCAGAATCAATAAAAGGGCAATTAATCTGTGGGTGTCACTGGCTCTGAATTATGCTGATAGCCCCAAAGAGGGGACCCTGTGACCTCCAACACTTCTCCCAGGGTCTGAAGGGTTTTCACACCYTGATMTGTTATTTTATGACASGCACAGTGTTAGAAAATACAYGGATAAATGTCAGGAAACACTGRAGGAGGTGGGAACTGAAMAGCCTGTGTCCTCTGCAAAATTAYTGTGGTTWAATTTATCATTGTTTTGGRTCCTTTTAAAGACACAAAAGCTCATGGATGGGAAAAAGGGGATTCAGTGGAGGGGCTGGTGTCACTTGGAGCCTTCCCTTCCTCAGGGTTTTSCAGCAGCTCTTGGCAGGCTTTGGAGAGGAGGCCCACACAATTTAGCACAGTCCCTCTGTCCCTTTCTTTCCATTCTCTGGGTAAAAAAAGGGCAGTGCAGGTTTTTGAAGGGGAAAAAGCAGAGCAGTGCACAGGATCAGTGTCTGGGCTCGCTCCCTCCCACATCTGGGCACAGATCACCACGGCATAGGGGATTTGTGTTATCAGGGACACACACAGATTGGCACAAAAAGGAATTACTTGGCTTGTTTAGGGCTGGACTTTAGCAGCTTATGAGACATCTGAGTGCTGTGGAAGGGAAATGCAGAGAAATCCAACAGCAGGGAAGAGCAGGGTGTGTGGAGTGACTCCCTCCTCCAAAGACAATCCCTGTGACTCSGCTGGCACTTCATTACTCATGGAATATGGGGCTACCAGAGCATGATAAAATAGCACTCTGAGCCCTTGTAGARGATTCTCTTAGAGAATATGTAAAAAGCCAGATCCAGGGTAAGCAGAGGTACAACTAAGCTGCCATCCAGGGGTGACTTAAGCAGCTTATCTGCATTATTCTGTACCACTCTCCACTGACAACTTTAACAGTCACTCTCAGAAACATCTTATTTCCTTCACTGTATCCCAAGCACCTCTGGCTAATACCACATCCAGCAGAGAGTTCATTACAGGTGTTTCTCTCCTAGCCCATACCCCAGGAAGCTCACTTTTGACTGACACAGCCCCAAATCTCAGAACTCAGACTTGATCAGTCTCTTTGTTTCCATTCTTTTCCTRGTCCAGGGTTACAGCTGGTGTTTTGGTGCCTCCCTTTGCCACTGTTTTATTACCARTCCCCTGTCATCAATTCCAAGTTAGACATTTCACCTTCTCTGGCAGGAGCTCTCCAGTGTGAGATGACTAACAGACATTAAATTGTTGGTCTTATGTTCCCTTTAAAATGTGCTCAGAGCAAATGCTAATAGCAGCACATCTCAAAAGACTCCTACCAGCATTTGTCTTGATCTTTCATTACCCATCTGTCAAAACCCCAGTGACAGTTACAAGTTTAAATCAAAGTTCAGAGGCACCTGTTAGTTTCAAAAAACTTTTGCCTCCAAGGCCTACATTTTAAGAAGCTGGGTGTGCTTGCCAAGTCCCAGCATTTGAAATGCTGGCAGGAAACGGAGTACGTGGGCATTGTACATGGTGAGAAAAGAGAGGCAATTTTCCGTTTAATAAACGCGCGGGGACAAATAAATCACAGCCCCTGGGCAGAGCACGCAATAAGTTTACMCTGTGCCTCCTCAGAGGGGCTCACATAGCTTCAGCTTGACAACCAGAAAGGTAAAGTGACACAGAACAAAGGAAAGGAGCAGCTGGATCACCRAAAGTCTGGCAGCTGCTGTTTGGAGAGGTTGGAGATCATTCACCTGCGCTAATCTGATCAGAAACAGGGCTATAGATGCTCAGCTCTGCTGCTGGAGCTGGGAACAGAGGTTCTGGGGAGGTGTGAGGGAGGATCATGACAAAGACAACCCAAGAAAGTGCTCAATCCTCTTCAGAAATGCCCTCTTCTCCACTGGAGCCCCAGCTCTTTGGATCTGACCTACAGTTTTAGGCTCTGGTGCACCAATTCAGCTCTCCAGGCTGCTTTGAACAGAAATCAGAATCAATAATAAACTCAGAACCAAGAAAGAAAGCCCTTCCCAAAGGCTTGGCAGGACTTTGGTGGAAAAATGACCTTTGTTCAAACAAATGGCAGGTGTTCATCACAAAACCATCAGCCACAGCCTGACACTGTTTATTTTGCCAACTGTTTGTGGTGCCTGCTGCAGACTGCTACCCTCACACATTTCCAACAGTTGCAGCACATTTTCCACTSTTTTGAATGGTTTATTTTAATTGGAATGTCTCACATCTATTGAAAAACTCTTGGAAACTCACTGCTGCCTACATCTTCCTGGTCATTTTTGGGTACTGATGAATGCCAGTGCAYRCCACAGCRTGTCCTTCAGAAAGGACAGAGCTCRACTGCTGCTTTACCAGATATCCTAAAAGTTGCTGGATTATGCACAATTTACTTTTTCTTATTACAAGCATAATTTTTGCATACAAACATTAGCTTTGGATTTCTATTTCTGTTTTCCTTTTTTTTTTTCAGCAAACTCCTACACCAAACAAAATAATTCATGGTCATCACATCCCAGCTTTGTACTGAAATGGGTACAGAAAACAGTTTGCTACACAGCCAAACAGTACATTCCTGTGCAGAAATAATTTCTGCAGCTCCATTATTTGCAATCATCAGGCAATGCTGTTTTTCAAGGGTTGATTTTGCTACCCTGGATARAAATTCTGCTCCCACTTCTCTGCCTTGTTAGAGGAGACTCAGCTCAGCGTGTGCCTTGTTGCTAATCCTGTGGTTTCATTCCTGGCACCTGGAGGTCACATCAGAGCTGGAGCTGCCAACCCCTGTGACCTGTGCATATCCATGTCCTGATCAACCATTCCTCAGTTTAACCTTTGTGTTGTTTGCACACTCCAAGCAGCTTTAAAAAACAACCTGGAATTTTGTTCTAAGCAACGAGAAGCTCACATAAAAAAAAAAACAAACACCCAAAAGCAGCTTAAAGGTACCKCTGCCTCTGTGCAACAGGTGCTGCAGGAATCTGACTCACTTTTTGTGCCAGTCTCTGAAATTAAACCTAATAAATCAAGATCAGGCTATAAGCCAAGCAATGCATCTTTTTCAGTGGGTGGCAGAATACAAATGCAATAATTCGTTCTGATTACAGTGTTTGATTACTGAGCGTGAGACAAGGCTCAAACAGAATGTAACTTTTAATTACACCATTCTGTGGCAGTTCACTGCAAAGCCAGAAGCYCTTTCAGGGCCGTGCAAATGTTTGCCTCGTTCCTGATAAAGCCTGAAATATGTCTTGGTGCCTTCCATTGCCTCTGGGCATAGTCTGTATTCATTCTTGCAGATCTCACTGTTGATTTGCTRTATTTTACTACTGCTACCCTGGCAACCCTACGAAACATAAAAAGCTGATTTCTCTGTCTCTCATTTATACAAAAAAAAAGGTATTTAGATACTTATAAATAAACAACACCTGCTATCAAATGCAAAATCATGCAAGAGTGTAATATGCATGTCACTATGCAAATTATGGTTGACCAAGAGTAGCAAGTAAATGCACCCCAGAAACGCARCACTTTCTCTGCAGACATTACACTGAGCACTGCACATATCTCTGTGGGAAACCCTTGACATAAATATGGTGGCCTAAGGCTGTAGGAATAAGGTAGGATTTGAACTGAATATGCTACAGCTATTTGAATATRTTTTATGTGTGTAATTGAGGGCAGAAATACTCCCAGCTGATTTTTTTTTAACTTAAATATCTCAAAGATTAATTGATTCATTCACACAAACCTTTCAAGCCCCCCYAGCAGGCAGCAATATCTATTTGTGAACTTCAGGACAAACTTAGAGAAATGAGAGTTTCTCTATCTCCCATATTCTGCTGAAAACCTGCACCAATTTAGCAGTGTCTATCACTGAAGTGAAACAAAAGCATAAAGAACCCAGGAAATCTCATGTTTGGATTAATACAAAAGCCTGTGCTCCTCTGGGCATAACAACAAGAGTACTGAGGTGTTCTGAAATTAAAATCACTTTCCTTTTTCCTTACTGCCTGTTTCTACCCTTACCTAGCACCACTTCATGGTGTGGAAAAAGATGGAAAGGAGCAGAAAATGCAGGTTGGAGCAGACCCTCCCAACTTTACACATGGACAGACAGTGCAGAGTCAGGAAAGACACCAAGGTGGATGCTGAAGTTTGTGTCAGTGGCAGAAACAAAGCAGAGAAGAGACATTGAGAGATGCTGCACAAATAAGCACCAGCATTGCACAAAACCTGGGAGATGGAGGAGAGTGAGAAGTGACAGCGCTGCTGTGAGCCCGTGGGACACGGCGTGGTGGWGGAGCTGTCAACAGCAGCGGGGAGAGGAGGCGGCTGGGAGGGCTCTGAAGGACAGATAAGAGCTCGGGGTTTGAGCTGTTGGCTTCAGTTGTCAACAGGACATCCAGGATCTGCCAAGGAACAGGGAATGGGAAGAGAGAAACCTGTGAATCACCAGCTCGGGATGGCAATTAAAGCCTCCATGCCGTGAGCTGCTCTGTCAGCAAGCCCCTCTCCTGAAGCATGCGTGGAAGTTGCTCAAAACCTGGCATTTTCTACCCAGATTCCCAGAGGAATACATTCAATCCRTTATTTGTGGCCAGCTCCTAATTGCACCCACGTGGAAATTCAGCATACCCAGGTTAGAGAGGCTGGCACGGACTGTCCCAACAAGCCAACCTTGCCTCCCAGTTTTAATTCACCAGGCACTGAGGAGAAGTTGCCAAAAGAAAGGGATTCATATAAARGAAGCAGTTTTCAGACAGTCACTCCTTCATGGTAATTAGAAGGAGCCAGTTGATTAGGCTCCTGGTTAAATGAGCCAGCCTGCCTCTGAGGCTTGCTGGGGCAACTCTCCGACCGGAGCAGCCAAAATTACCACTTTATTTACCACTGATTTGTTAAGGCCATACTGTGTTATCATCATTTCCAGCATCTGCTTTGATCATTTCTTGCTTTCTCATCCTCAGAACGGCCCTGGACCTGGAACACTTCAACACTTGTGTCAAAGAGGAAAAAAGGCAGATGGGGTTGTGTGTGTGTAACTTGCCATGATCACTCCCAGCACTTTCCTGATACAAACCACACCTACTTAGACCAAACGCCCTCACCAGGTTCATCCAAAGCAAAGATATTTATAACAGGGCTTGAAGCAGGTGCTGTCCCCACCTTCCTGACTGCTAGAATCCCCAAAAAATCCACCCTCCACTGCCCAAACCAAGTCCTGAATCTTGAATAGAACATCTACTCYGCATTTCAGTAAATGCAGGATCTTTATTTTCATGTGTGATTCACCCTGACATCTTTCAAGGGATTCTTGGGCAATTTCACGTATCTTTAATTTCAAACCTCACAAAAGATTTAAATGCAAACATTTTCTTCTCAGAGCCCGTGAATGCAAATGTGAATCAAGCACCACTAATGAGGTCATAAATTAGGCAYTTATGTCCCTTCCCACCAGACAAATGGCATGACCTTGAAGTATAATGAAATGTGCAGTCCACACCTCTTTCCCAGGCAAGTTTCCCTGCCCCATTCTCCAGCACCCAGGGAAGAAGGGCACACTCAGTTCCCACCACAATTTCCCTGCTTAGGCTGAGGTGAGAGCCTGATCTGGATGGGGATGGGCCCCACTGCATCTCTAAAATGTGTGCCAAGGTGACACAGGTCTAACAATGACCTCCAGAAGGAATCAGAGCTATACACAGGGCATCCAMAATCCTGGAGAAAGCCTCATTGCTGAGCTTTCCCCCAGAAATCCTCACTGTAATCACTTCACAACMACACTTGTCCAGGTAAGCTGGGCTTAAGAAGCAGCTCAGGCTCCATCAAACTTTCCTGCTTGTAAAAATGTCACCCTGCTGTTCTCAGTCACACAAAATGGGCCATCATCCCTCCCCAGTCCCAGCTTTTCTCCCAGGGAAAGGAATSTCCCTGCAGCAATGCTGGCCAGGTTTTCAGCTTTTTATTTCTCTTTGGGTTTTCAGAAACATCTTTTACAGCCTGGCCAAGGAATACCCCCAGGGAGAGTCACATCTGGACCAGCACATCAAGTTAAGTCAGCTCCTCTGAAGTACAAAACAAGCAAACAGCCCCTTGACACACAACTGAAGGTTGTGGGTGCAGATTTTGGATGGAAGTCAGAATTCAAAGCAAAGTTTAATGGCATTTACTGTTCAGAAACAAGCCTGTCTTATTATTATTTTTAGTACATTTCTCAGACTTGTCATTATGCACTTCTGATTTACAGTTTTAATGCCAGGCAACTGTGCTACCTTTATCCTTCCCTGCAGGATTACGTGAGAATATTCTTTAGAGAGAACATCACACTGGGCTAAGGTTAAAAAACAAGACATGCAGCGAGCTCCAAGGTGCCTTCCCGTATCTCTGAAAAATAAACGATTCCCTGGCATAAAAGATTCTGAAATACATAGCCATAAAGTCAAAGCTCTGCTAAGCAAATAACAAATACAAGAGGCAGCTCTGCTTCCAAAGGCTCTGAATCACCGCGACAGCTACAGTATGCACAGAGCTAAAATATTTCCAAAAAAGCCAAAAGCTGTCAGCAGAAGGTAGCAAAACACTGGCCAGTCCTAAGATTTTGACTGTAATTCACACAGAAATACACACTGGGGGAATGGACCTACAGCTTAGAAAAAGTGCAGCCTGTGTTTCTTGGAGACTTTTATGTCCAGGCGTTAAAGCCGGAGGGTCCTGCACTCTGCTGCAGTGACACTCAGTAACTAACAGGTAACAGCTAAATACGAGCAGGTACCCGAATATCAAAGGGTTTGGGAATTTCTTCCTGCCTCCTGAGAGCCAAAGCCACTGCTGGATACAATCAGTCAAAACACACACTCTCACTTGGCTTTAAAAATTTCTCTCCATTACCAGCTGAAGAATAAAGCCAGCATACATTGAAGAAATTATTGAAGTTGGCCACTGTCTATGTCATGGAATGTTCAGGAGCACACTTGTGTTTTAAGACTCAAAATGAGACCACGAGCCTCACTTTTCTTTGACAAAAAACCATTTTTCTTTTGCCAAAAATGCAAGAAAACCTTGCATTTAAAAGCCCAGCTGGGAAAATAATCTCCTAAAGATTTAACAAAGCTTCTCCCACTGGCATGCAGCACACCTAAAGGTAACAGGTTCTGGTGTTCAAGATRAGACTTCCAAAAAGATCTGCAGCCATGGGCCAAAGACAGCCATTTGTATTTATCAGTTCAGATGTGAATTGTACCAACCACAAAGACCCTCAGTGGGCAGTTACCAGATCAGGGAAAGTGATAAATTCAGTGATCCAAAGAACATTTCCCTGGCTGCTGTAAAGGAAAATTAGGGAGCACAGAAAATTACTACAGCAGACAACAGTATAAAACCCCCAAGAATTTAACAAGAAACTATTAATGCCAGGGGAGCAAGGCTCAAGTTCTTTGCAGACAAGGTCAGGCAGGGTTTTGGCCATCTCAGCTGTGTCTCTATCCCAAGCTGCAGGAAAGAGCAGCCTCTCAGCCAGGATTGCTGCCCCTGGTTGACCATTTTGCAACCCAGGATTTTCCCATAATTTCTAGGGGCATGAGCAGCCAGTGGGGATGTTGGGGTTTTCATTTCCATCCAGAAGGAGGAAATTCTGAGCTGTCCCAGTCACARCAAGGGATGTGCAGAGGAATCCAGTGCTTGGGTGTGCACAGGGCTGGGAAGGAAAACCTGCTGAAGAACAGCATTATTGAGCCAAGGGGCTGTGGTCCAGGCAGGAATCACTGCCATAAAGAAATGCAAACACTCCCACACCTTCTCTAAGCCATACTCCTTGTTAGTTTAACCTGTGTCACTGCAATTGTCTATTTTTCTTATGCTTTCTCTTTTTTTTCCCTTGGCATATAAACCTTCTTGAATGTGAAATACTTGCCTGGAGACATAAAGGATTAATGTCAGAGRCCTGACATACAGCACGGAACACAATGAGCCAGACTTTTCCTAAATTCTGAACCACAGCCTGCAAGGTATGTCCAACAATTCTTCTTATTCCATATTCCAGARGGAGTTACTGAATTTTTTATCACAGTGAATTTTTATTTTTTAATGACTGAGGATACAGAGTTATGTAGTGAGCAGCTCAAGCTCAAGGTGCACAGCTGTGTCTCTGCTAAAGGCRTATCTGTGAGATTATGCAGATCATTAGCTAACTTCAAGCACTGTAACAYGCTGCACGCTGAAATACCCTGTAATCTGCTCTACAAAAGAAGTCACAGTCAGGAGCGATCAACCTGATTTGCCTGACAAAACCCTACAAAATTTGCAGAGAAAGTGCAGACCAAGGGATTGGTTCAGAAATCCTGACAGAAGCCTTGTTTTCCCMGCTTACTTTCTGTAATCCCCTGCAAGTGAGCAGGAGCTGCTGGAGCTCCAGGTGCACAGGGCTGAAAGGCACTTTCACCTCCCCAGCACAAAACCCTGGCTCTCTGTTTGTCCACATCCCACAGGTAATCATCCATCAAGCCCAGGATAAAAATCTGGCAAGTTTCATATTAAAAGTGCCAGAAAGAAGTAATATCCTGAATGCACATGCAAGTGTTTCAGTGCAAAGCAAGTGAAAAAAAACAAAAAAAAAAAAAAAAAAAAAACACCCCTGTTTGCAGGACTAATTCTGAAATCATGTGCAGCCTCAAAAGATTGAGTAAAAACACGCAGGCAGCATCATTTGTCACCAGCAGGTCTAGCAGCTCATGGTTATATTGCATAGAAAATTAATGTTACATCTAAYTCTAAATTCAAGTTTGCTTTCCTACCCCTTATTTAGTTATGACAAAGACAGAGCTTTGGGAAGCGGAGATGAAAATATCCTTTGTAAGCAAGATCCCAGCTCAGCACGGTGCTGGAGCACTGAGGCACTTCAGATTTGCCTGGTATTGTTCAGGCACCCAAACTACAAGTGAAAAACCACCAAAATCTTCAGAATGCAAGAGCAGCTTTCTCTAAACAAGTAATCCTACTGTAGATGGATCTTTTCAATTCAATTTCCAAGCAAAGCAATGTTTTGTGATTTAGTCCCACTAAACCTTAACAAAACAGCATGAGGAATGAATCTTAAACTCAACTGCTGATACGGTCTATCAATATTAAAATAATCTGGCATGGACTGGCTTGCTAATAAGCCAGCATTTCAGAGATGTTGGAAAACAAAACTGTCTTAAATGTGTGATTTGTGGAGGATATAAAACATAAAAACTGCGAAGCAAAAAAATGTTGTCATTGGCACAGCAAGATTAAAAAAAAACAATTACAAGGCTGAGTACATTAAATTAAACTTGGTGCAGTCATTCCTGACAGAAGTCCTACTGAGTGTAATTGCACATATTTGGACTTCTAATTGTTAAAAATATCATGCTACAAGTGTTTGATGCATCCAAGATTCTGCTGCTGAAAAAGCCATACAAAATTCCCAACAGAAATCTCAGGTTTTGTTTTAGCMCAGGCTTCTGTAATATTTGATTCTTTGCTGCTTGCTCTTTTCCTGTTTATTGCCTTGGGATCAAGAATCCAATTTGCAGTGGAAGCAAATTCCAAATCATTTTTTGTATGCTCCTTTACCAGGAGAGACTTAAGAGCTCGTGCCAGAGTGATTGAATCCCATCCTTCTCCCTCAAATTCCTSATCCTGTGGGGATTCCAGAGACACAATGTCATACCTCAATGGTTTAACAGGGCTGCTGTTGTCTAATTCTCATAGGTTTATTCTCCAGTCATCAAAAACCAAACTCAACAAACCTGCCCAGCACAGGCCAGCGGACAGATTGAGGTGAGACCTGAATTCTTTCTCAGCAGATATTACATTAAAATTACATGAAAAATTACACCTCAAAATGGATGGGGTGTTAAAATGCTCCAAAGCAACTGCAATGAAATTCCAAAATGAGGCCATGCACCATTTAATTAATCAACCAGCCAGAGACAATTTGACAAAGCAGGACAGAATCCATGATTCTGTACTTCAGGTCAAGCTGATTTACCTGAAGTAAGAGAGTATAGATCAAGCAGCCTGGGGGGCAAAGGGATCTTATTATTTAGTTAGCAAAAACATTCTTGCTGTTTTACCCACAGCTCACTGGTATTTGCAAATTCTCATCTTACAGTGGGGTCTCCAGACATTTTAATGGATTTACTCCAAGAATTGCAYGGCCACTGCCACGTTCACAAGCTGACACTTGTGAGACAAAACCCATTTGTGCTGCTGCTTCCCAGAGTGAACCTCCTGTCTAAACCACACCTATGCCTTGCACAGCAAGCACTCAGCAAAGTTCTGTTTTCTCCAGGGAAAAATACATTTTAGTAACAAGAGTTTTCTAAGATAGCACAAGCACAGTTTCTGTTTGACACCTGCCATTTCCAAAATCCGTGAAGAACATAAGCACCCAATTTCCAGGCAGTGAAAAGTGGCATTCTAGGGCTTTAGAAAAATGGTTTCCTAATCTGTACATCTGAATTATTGCAGAGAAACCTCTATTTTTCCTTCAAACACAGGCTTTTTCTTCTGAGCCTCTCAAGATCAGTAGAGAGAGATGTTGGCAGAGGTTTGAGGAGGAACAAATCTGCAGGACACTTGTGTCATCACCGACCACAACTCAGCCCAAATCCATTTTAAGCAGATAAACTGAAGTACATGGGAAGTTTTCTTCAACTCAAGGAAATTATTTGTGTGCCAAATTAAGAGTTGGGCTTCTGTGTGCTGCTGAAGCAAGGAACTGCTTGGCCCTTTCACTGCTATAGTTTGTAGGGAAGAAATTTGTCATCAATAAATACCAGGAACAAGTTACTATTCTGATTCAGTGTCTTCAACAAAACAGTTCTGCCAGACTCCAATGCAAATCAGTTATTGAGGCATGTGAATGGCAGCTGGTGGGATCTCCTGTAACAACCMTCCTGTTCCTCTTAAATAAACTGTGGAAATTTTTAATCACTGCTCTTAAAAAAGCAAACTCCTTAGCGAGCCTTGAAAGAGCTGCGTGTTTATGAAAATTCAAAAAAAAAGGTTGTCCAGAAAAACTTATCAGAATTCAAATATGTCATGTTTTTGGTGACTGCTGATATCAGATATGTGCTGGGTCACATTGCTTCCATGGCTTAACTTGGATTTAAACGTTCCCAAAGTCAGCAAAGCTCCTGGCCCTGCTGCAGTAACCACATGGCCCCTCCAGGTGCCTTTTCTGGTCATCTCACCCTGCTCTAGTGAGGTCTGAACGTAGCAGACACAGTGTGACCACACCACCAAAACCTCAAGACATCATCCCTACATCCTGAGAGTCAGGACACAAAGAGGTGAGCAGAACGCTGCTGTGCGCCACAAAAACACCCCCGTGATGGGAATATCAGATATTATTATTATTTATTAGGGCTGGCAGTTTATTTGCCATCACATTCCAGGTGTCTCCTCCCTCTCCAGGGCTCATGCAGCAGGGCCACCACCCCAGGCTGCTCAGTTGGGGCTCTCTGGTGGCCTCATTAGCYGAGCTCTCGCAAGAGAAGCGGCCAAGCAGCGTCCCAGATTTTCAGGCACCAACTCTGACATTTTTATAAAGGACTTCCAGTGGTGACAAGATCAAAACCTCAGCATTCTTTCAAATCTCACAATAACTCTCAAACACCCTCAGCAAAAGGCTGGGGAAAAAAAAAAACCAACAACCCACAACTGAAAATGATAAAGTTTCATCTTATGAGATGAAACTGGAGGAATGATGGGATTTCTACCCCACCTCCACCTCACTCCAGGCTTCATTTAATTTCTGCAACRTACTTTGCTCTTAGAGAACACTAATCATATTATCTCCTGGTCAGGCCTCATTTGCAAWCCCTGCAGTCCTTCCCATCAGCTCCTCTGCCAGAAACTCACTCCATTGCTTGTGGCTCTCACTGGGCTCCCAACCATCTACTCCTATGATTATATCCAAATGTCAATGCAATACAATTCCACTTTGCATGTTAGAGCATCATCCTCCAGCCAAGCTTAAACACAAACTTTCTCAGAGCTTGTAGTCTGAATTATTTGTTCTGAGTTGTATAAAGGGTCTGTTTTGTTTTATGGATTTTRCCATAAAAGCTATTGATCAAAACTAGGTTTTTTCCTGTGCTTACACTCAAGAATTGCTAAAAGTTGAGAGTCTCTCTTGGTCACAGCAGATCTTGTAAATGGTACCAGTATAGAAAGACACATCAGAMATTGTGTATTTGTATATGTCAGATTCTTAAACTGTTTTTCATTAATAATTATCCATAAGAGACATAATGACCTATGGTTCTCTCCCGTCCCTGTAACCACACATTCCCTACTAAATGAGTATTAAATATTGCTTTTGCAGCCTAAGATGTTCTTTTATTTTAAACCCTGCTCTTATAAAATAACTTTATGCCTGAGTAACATCCTGCAGCTGATCTACTGGCARTATTTCAKRAAAAAAACCCCAAACAGTTGAATACTTGAGAMAGGCTGTGCTTCTTCTGTCTCATTGTAATAGCTGTATTGATAGATACCATCTAGACTAAGCACCAGAATCCCCAAAGTGCACATGAATCAAAGCAAAATGATAACGTGAGCGCACACATGGACAAAAGGATTGATGAATTTTCAGGGTTAAAAGGTGTACAAGCCTTGTTACTTACTTCTCCAAAGATTTTGTTTTTGTTTTCCTTTGGTTGATTCATGGCCCTTAACTTTTTTTTTTTAAACTTGTTTATTCCAAACATAAGCCAGCTATTAAATCCAAGCTGCTCAGAAAATCTACAATTGAGAACATTTCAACTATAAACAATACTTGCAGATTTAATCCATGAAAACCATAAATGAAAAGCAAAGAGTGACTCTTCAAAACAACAAARTCACAGACAAAATAGGCAGGAAACAATTCTAAGAAAAAACAATAAACCACACATCACCATTCCAGACCTGTTTATAGCATTCCAGGGCTTCATAAAAAGAAACGAGCATCAACCATAAGAGCAGATATTTAATTAGCAGAATGATGTGTTCTATAGAACAGAGAGTCACGTTGCATTGTGTTCAGAGTCTCAGGTGTGTTTATATGACTTACAAAAATGAAATCTTTCATTCAGCCTCAGCTGGGCAACCGCAWGCAGCATGAAATAAAAGTTTGTGTTTGCATAGCTAAATTGTGATTAATGTGCACCATATGGAAGCAGGGGCCAGCCCCCAGTGAACAGTTGTGTCTGCACAGAAACTCAGAATGGCTTTGTAAAACAGGCAAAGTGGAGTTTGCTAGGGGGTGGCAAAAAGGATTAAACCAGAATATCCACCAATGCCTTGGCAACTTCTAAAATAGCAACACTGGCAATTAGAATAAATACAAAATCAAACATTAACCAGGCAAAATAATTCTGCAAGCAGAGCTTATGAACACGGTAGATAATCGGGACAGGTACTTAGGGCACAGGGATTATTTGTGGGTTTTCATTAACAGAAAGAATGCAAGCGATATTTCACCGAGCAAATTGCAGAACCAAACKGAGAGATTAAGCTTGTAAATTAATCAGAACCAGGAATGTACAGGAATGGATAATTAACATCTTGGCTCCTGCCATGACACACAGCCAGCGAGCAGATCCTCTGCAGGTGTCTGTAACCCAAAACAGCTCTGGAACAACCCCAGGGATGAAAATGCTCTCCCAACAGCCCAAAGGCAGCTCCCATCTCAGCACACTCTCCCTGCGTGCCTGGCCACGGGGTTGGTGACGAGGGGAGAGAAAGGGACTCCTATTTCAAACCAGTCTGCCAATTCAAAATATCAGAGCCAAAATATAAAGCTGTCTGTTCTCTTCACATGAATATTTGGGCAGCAGCTAAATTGTGACACCCTAAGACCCCTGTGGAAAAAACACCCAGGGAGCGTGGGGAAGGTCTCGTATTACTCAACCGCAGAGAGCAAATAACTCGAAGAGGAATTTCCCCCAACAGAAGCAATATTTTCTCATCTGTATTCAGGAAATGAAGCCTGATTTTTTTATTAGGACATGTCATGGCGAATGTCCTGAGAGGAGCTCGATGCAGTGGGACAGACCTTGGTGATCCTGAGCCTTTGCACACGGTTTGGCTCTGCAGAGCAGGGAATGAGCACAACCCTGAGCTCAGGGCAGAGCTCATCTCTCACTCAGCTGCTGCTGCCTCCTCCACATCTCTGGAGAGCGGGCAGGGAACAAGACCTCCCCCATGGTTCGCTCCCAGATGCTGAACACCTTCTGCTCAGCCCYACAGCTGCTTYCAGGTGCTGCTGCCAAGCAGATTTRCCCGGCGTGGTGCTYGCAGGACTGTACAGYAATGAGAGCAAAGCAGGCTCTGCGTTTYGGGGATGTTTGTATGCTAAGAAGAGTGTAAAAGCATAAATCAGCCCAACAGACCTGAAAAAGTCTGCTCTGTATTCCTTCAATTCTCCTCGCCTCATTTTCTTCCCTTGCATATTTTTACCTTCTTTACCCTGCTCTGTTTGGAGCTCATCTAATTGTCRCTTGAGATGACAAATGTCCTCTGCCTCAATGCCCCTTCCACAGTAACGGATGTTTCCTTTCTGTATCACTCTGCTTGTAAAATTAATTTTCTTCATTAAGTGATGTCTGCATTTATCACTTCCTAACTTTTATTTTTCAGCTTTCTACCTCTTTTTCCTTGGCAAATGTGTTTAAAAACCACTGCTCGTGCTCTTTTTAAAAAAAATAAATCACAGCTTAAACATCGTAAATCCTCCCTTTAAAAAAGCCTCAACTTCTGGTGCTGTTGTTGGCTTTTACTTTACCCTGCTGGTTTTGCTATTTCCCATAAAATATAAACATCCATTCAGCCAGTCTTGGAAGAAAAATGAAGAATCTGCATTGATCAAAAGGTTTGAGGCCAAAAAGATCTATTCTGATCATTAGTGTGACAGCCCATTCARCACAAAGCAAACATTTGTCCCTGGGATTTCTGGCATGTGCTAATTCCATTTAAGAGCCACTTGGCTGCTTTTAGGTATGGATTTTCAATCTGCTGACCTGAAGTTTCCCATATTAGAACTAAAAGAAACCAGCAAATAKTACATTCTTCACTGTCTTTTGATCTGTTTGTTCTTTGTGTTTTCACTGCACTTGTGTTTTCACTGTACCACTTGAGTCAATGAAGAAAAACACCTGATTCTCAGCAATGATTGGGATTTATCCTTCTACCATTGTTGTCAAAACTGTAACCAAACATTTCATCCACCATTTGATTTTCAAAGAGGCCAAAGACAATAAGCTGCCTCCAACGACAAGAATTACTGAAGGTGAAGTCTTCTTAACCGAATTAGGARCAAGAATATTCTAGGATTCAACAGCATCTGTCAAAGGTTTTACCCTGCTCCCTCCTATGACCTCTCTCAGTACCTGAACCCTATTAAAAATAGAACCTTCTTCTGCAGCAAGAAAACATTTATCTACATGAAAATAATTTGTCTAACTGTTCTAAGTCTCTTTCTCCCTTTCCTCCTCCAATTTTCAGCCATCAATAAAGCAACATCAGAAAAGCAGCAGAAAGCAAACACA
Organism: Malurus melanocephalus; assembly: GCF_030028575.1. Taxonomy (NCBI): domain Eukaryota; kingdom Metazoa; phylum Chordata; class Aves; order Passeriformes; family Maluridae; genus Malurus; species Malurus melanocephalus. The sequence goes on from NW_026623631.1 coordinate 251,709, forward strand.
TTTCARCAGCATGGTATTTGGTGAGGGGAAAGCAAAATGTCATTTGCATTGATGGTACTTGGGATTTCTTGGGAATCTCCCATACAAAAGCTAGGCAGGGTCAACACTACTTAACCTACAAATTSAAATTAAACAGAATACATTCAATCYGTTCGATCTACAGACCTTATAATATCTGACATCATCCCTGCTAAAAGGGGGGTCTAATTCAATTAAGAGAGTGATTGTTTTAAGTCTGAGGAATTAGCAATCCATACTCTGGGAAAAAGGAGACAGAGCATGTTCCCTGCAGARAGCCAACCCCTCAGGCTGATCCCTGAGTGTGTCACTGCCCCCAGTGGGAAAAGTGCCCTGGAGCTCCTCCAAACCCAGGGATAGACCATGGACAGTTCCCTCTGCCTCCCACCCACCACAGGACAGAAATCGAGAGATGTCCTGGGGCAGTGGCAAAAACTTCAGATGCATCGTGCAACTTATCTCCCCTTACATCTACAATACAAAATATCTGTTTGGACAGGTTATTTAAACCTCCATTACAGTCAGTGGGGACAAAGAAACCATTCTAGGAGATGAGTCACCTTCTCCATGGGGATTTATACCTTGGAATAGCAGCTTTGTGCCTAAAGGAAAGATCTGTTTCCACCCCTTGATTCCAAAGGGGATCTCTRTGAGCAGGGCAGACATTGAGACCCATAATTTAATGAGATACCTCAATTAATAGAATGAATCAGTGTCCAAGTTGCTCACATATATCCAAAACAAACTGCTAAATAGCCCCAGAACATGAAATAATAACTGGTTTAGTTACTCAGCCCACTTGGCTCACAGCTTTAYTCTGTTTCCTGGGAGAAAAAAATAACAGTACAATATGATTCCATATATATTCCTACAGCCTCAGCATGTGGTGAGCCTCCGTGCTAACAGGGTAGGTCACAGTACACCCAAAATGTCACAGCAAATGATCCCATGAGGGAATTACATGGGTCACAGAAGAAAAACGCCAAGAAAGGAATTTTATACCTGTCACTCCCTGTATAAAAACTTCAGACACAGCAGACACTGTGCTACATGCCCAGAAAAAGAGAAGGAAATGAAAGGGAAAGRAGGGAAGAGGAAGCAAAGGGAGATTGTTACTCCTCTATGAAATACAAGATGATTAAATACTGCCAGGCTTTAATCCCAGCTGACAAGCAGAGCTGCATAAGAGATATGGGCTGATTAATTATATGGAAAAAAGGCTGTGACACAGGCAGAGGAGGCAGAAAGACCAAAAAGGAGGGATTTGCCCTTTATTTATTTATTTATTGCTAAATAAAAGGCATTAGTTAATGAAAGGAGAGTTGCTCGTCTGGATCTAAAACTTTCAGCTCTACTTCTAAATCCTAACACAGACTCCCAACAAATACTGGGGAAGAAAAGAAGATCTCTTAGTTGAATTTGCTTTTCATAAAGGATTTGAAAGCAAAAAATTAGAAACCTGTTGCTTTGCTTGCAATCCTAAACCACRTGCTCTGGCCACAGCTCCACCAAGMATCGTCTCTTGGGGCCTTTTCTCACCTCTGCTTGAGGCACCACTTTGTCTGAGACCTGGTTCTCATTTCACCCAGACAAACCCTGATGAAACTCAATTTCTTGTTCCAACAATTGATCTGGTATTTGGAAAGCAGATTCTGTTGGTTTAGCACATGCTAAATAAATGGGGATTTAATTCTGGGCTTCCTGGAAAGCAGGTCAGCCTAGGTCTGGTGTGGCACTGCTGAAGTGAGCTTTTGGCTTGTGACTTTGGAAAGATATGAGAAAATAGCTGGGGGAAAAAAAAAGGAAAATAAGGAAAATGAAAAGGAAAGCACAGTTTCGTTCAACAGTACAATATGGTATATATTTCTGAAATATTCCCAGATGTTCTATGAGGAGGAATAGCTCATTTGAAGTAATTCATGTTATAGCTGAAAAAATTTAGGAGGCATTCCCGTCGTTTGGGGAGAAGGAGAGCTGAGACAAGATCTGCTACTGGCCAAACCTGGACACTTCAACAGATTTTCCTGATCTAAAGCTAAAACTTTAAAGCAATTTTAGCTGCTGAGAGAGACGCTGTGATCAGGCATCTTATCAGGAAAGRAACACATCCTAAAACACAAAGCTGAACAATCTCCTTGTTACAGCAGGAAAAAAATCCTGTATCGTTTCAAAATCTGAGAAGGAAGAAGCAGCTGTGTATGTCCTCATTCCCAGTTTTCAAATGGGAATTTGTTCTGTGTGCAGACAGACAAATGGGGGTCCCAAAGGTTTGAATGCACCCAAAATTCCCTCTCCTCCTATGACAGAGGGATCACAGCATCCCTCCCCTACATTTAAGAGGCTCTCTGGCAGTACTTGTAACAAGTACCCTGCTCTGCTGAGGATTTGGTTTGGTTTTTTAAACAAGGTGTTTGCTTCAACATAATTTGGCCAGCAGAGATGACCAGAGCTCCAAGATGTAAAGAGTTCAAAACAGATTAAAAATGCAAATTTCCCTGAATGACCATTTCAGCTTTCCTTACTAAACCACTCAAACTTTTCAGATATCAATTCCAACATCAAGAAATAAGAGGACAAGCCAAGAGAAAACAGGATGAAATAGAGGGAAAAGAGGGGAAGACAGAGACAATCCATTACAGCTCCGTAATTTCATCCTGCAAAACTTCAGTCTGTCTGCACCACCAATTCCATTACTGTACACAGCTCTACCCTTCAGCAGAACCAGAATTACAGAAAAACCCATTTTTAAAGGTTAGTGAGAGAGATTTTCATTGACAGTGACCTGCTTCAATAGGGGCACACCRTGTAAGGCAGGAATTGCATTTGCCTCACTCCTCCAACACAGGTATTTAAACTTGTTTAGGGCTGYGAGTGAAAGACGTCTGATGGTCTTAATCTACTCCCCAGAGAGAGCAAAGCCAAGGAACAAACTCACTTGATTACCAGGCTCTGTGAAAGATACAGTGAAGCTGGTATTACACAGCATATTTTCTTGTCAGAGGGGGCTGATTCCTCTGGCATATTTAGGAGTACATAAAAAATTAGGATTCACAGCTGCAGGGCTGGCAGATCAAAAGGGGAAAATGTTAAAGCTCCCAGCACTTGGAATTCCACTCAAGGGGATTCATAAGCTGTTTCTCCCAGCACTTCTTCATTGTTATTTTGGCAAATTGTGTTTACTCCAAGGCAGGTATTCTGGGCTATGCTGGACAGCCCCAGTGTTGGATGCAAATCCAMCAYTAAACCAWGTCCCMAAGTGCCACATCCACAGCTTTCAGATACCTCCAGGGATGGTGACTCAACCACATCCCTGGGCAGCCCATTACAATGCTTGAGATCTTTCCTAAATCCCAACCTGAATCTCCCTGGGTACAAACTGAGGCTCTTTCCTCTCATCCCATCACTTGTTACCCAGAACAGACTGATCCCCCCCCCAAATCTCCCCCAGCCTCTTTTCAGGCAGTTGTAGGYRGCAGTAARRTCCTCCCTCAGTCTCCTTTTCYCCARGATAAACACCCTCAGCTCTAGTAAATTCCTTTTAAGTTCATGTCACTTAGAAAGAAGTTTTGAAGTATTGAAATGCTACTGAGGAGCTCTCCAAAGGGAGCAGCAAAAGATCTCTGGTGGARCTGCAGCCCTGTGGCTTCACTGAGCCTGGAAAGGACTGAGCTCACAGGATGCCACTGATGCCAAGAGATGATGGAATTATTATCAGAATTATTATCAGTATTTACATAATCAGCTATGCTAAGAGCAGATACTGTGAAAGCAGCAAAAGCACTACTAATTGTATTATTCTAAACTTAAGTGTTCTCAACCCAACCTGGAGTTCCTCCAGGGGAATTTGCCTGGGGTTTTCTTTTATTTTTTTTATTTTTAAATCAGCTAAATTATAGCTTTCAAAAAAAGCCTGGCCAAATGACAGCTTATTCTTCAAGAGGGCTACTGYACAACAGGATGGGTGAAATATCAAGATCATTTCCGTGGAATTTATTCCCATTTCCCATCCTAATTACTGATGGATTAGTCAGTGTCACTGGAATTATAACAATTTGCCTAAGCAGCAGGTTTTCAAATAATGATGGAAATTGCATTCAGAAGCAGCTCCTCCACACATTATTTATCCATAGTGTGTGTCTGTTTACGCTCCACGCATGAGTGGCTGTTTTGTCCCAGAAGATCCACGAGAACACGATAACAAGGATCCTACAAGCAYAGACACACGTTCCTCTCTYCTCACTTGCAAAYATTTCCCTTTGCAGAGCTCTCACAGCCTCTGCTGCCCTGCTGCATTTCACACTCCCTCTCGTCCTGCATGGGCACCTGCCTGACCCATGCAGGGGCTGCTCATTCCAGCAGTGTCAGTTCCCTCGCCACCTTCTTAAAATATAGAAAAAAATCCTCCTTCCACCTTCTGAAAAAATAGAAAAAAAAATCCTCCTTCCACCTTCAGTGAAGGCAGGGAGGATGGCTGGAGCCCAAGCAAACACTTCTCCTGCTCCCCTGCAAGCTCCTGTTTCTCCCCAGGTGATACGATGCACCATTTCAAACATTTTTGGGGTATTTTCCTCCTTCCCTCGTTGGCTGTTTCAATCTCAGAATGGCTTCCAAAAGGCTATGAGTTTTTCTTTCTTTTTTAGAAGTTCATTTGCACAAACAGAAACACTTTGTACTCCACGCAGGGAAGCCTTCTGGAAYAGGCTAGGCATCACCAACTTGTCATGGCTATGCCTTTTTTAGCTGCCTGATGGCTTTTCCCCCTTCAAAAATAAACATAAATTATCTGGAGGAGAGAGGGAGGTTTGTTTTSAAACTGAACCAAGCTCTCTGAATCTTTGCTATCTGCACTCTCTCACTGCAGCAAAGTGAGAGCAAAGCTCAGGCTGYGCCCCAAAAGTTTGGTGGGTGCAGATCCAGGTGAGACCTTGGGCTCTCTGCCCATCCATCCCCTCATCTCCACCAGACTGTGAGACCAAAATCCTGCAAGAACACCAACCCCCACTTGCCCTGAGCTCACCCCTGCCAGCAACATCTCTATTTGACCAAATCCTCAGATTTTTGAAGGTTTTCCAAAGTTCTGAAGTGTTCACTTGCACATCCATTTTGACCACTGCAAAAATCTCATTTTAACTGTTTTAGGAGCACAGAGTGACAACTGAACTTGAAATTAAGCCATTTTCCCTCCTCAGCTACTAAAAAAAGCTCAAGTGTAACTTTCCTGCTGAGCCCAGAACGGTTCATGGAGACTCAGAACCACATTGGTGCCATGGCTGGGGCTGTCCACAGYCACCACACTGAACTGGGACAGGTTGATGTGCAACCCTTGTGTCTGCTTGGGAGCTGAGGTCAAGGACAGATTAACAGCAAAGCCACAAAGGGAAATCAACCACTAAACTCCTGCCAAAAGCCACAGGCAATTGGGTGATTAATGCTTTGAAAATCCTCCTTCCCAATCAGGGCCTGTTCTAAGGACCAAGATGGGTTCAAAACACCTGCAATTAGAGGGAAATTTATATTCAGTTATTTGGGAAGCAGGTTTTTACTTGTTGAAGGCACAAAAAAGGATCTATTTTTACTATCCCTGTATGACCTTTTTTTTCTTTTTCTCAGAAAATGGACCCATTTCAAACAGCAGCAATACATTGTTCCAGCATAGAGCACTCAGCACGTGAAAAGCGAAAGAATATCACTGCTCCCATTTCCCAGGGGCCACAAGAGGAGGGAGGAAAGGCTCTCTAAGGGCACCTTTCCTGCAGTGGGAGAGAGGATTAAATCCTGGGAACACAGAGCCYCTGTTCCAGCCACAGCTAATAAATAAAACCCTGACATGTGGAGGCTGCAGGTACAGAATCCTGGCAGGAGTCCTGCTGTGGTAATGCCCACATGTGACAGGAAACCTGAACAGTCACTTAACCTGGGAGGTAGATGTGACAGGTCCCCAATTCACTGCAATATTCCAACAAGTTTGGTAAAACCACCAGAGATGGCTTGAAAATAAATTTTCCTGTCTCCAGAAAAAAAAAAAATTAAAAAAGGACCTTCTGAAGTCTGTGCATATGATGTCAGCTCATTTTTCAAAGGGGCAACATGACAGCTGTGCTGGAGAAAAATCAAGAAACCCAGGGGCAATTAGGCTTTAATGCCATGGCAGTGGGGATGTTTATCAACATCCTCATTAYAGCCACAAGTTTCTTGGCAAAATGTTTGATAATAAGGTACATGGGATATCATAATTTCTTTGGAGAATATTTTTATGCGGTTTTTTTTCTCTGTTGTTTGAAACAACAGCACCCTATGCCAYGTGAAGCAAATGTTACTGCAATTATAATCTACATTAAGGAGAAAAAAGGAAGTTTTGCAGATACTTTTGCTTTATAAAAACTAAAGAACAAGCATGACAGGAGGCACTGCTACAGAGGGCACTCTGAATTCTTCACCAGTGGCCCCTGACTACCTCACATCTGGCAAATTACTTGTTTTCCCCAAATCCCAGGTAAGGGGGAGGGACTGCCCCTGAAAAGATTGAAAATCTGAAGCAGGAAATTATTCACAGAAAGTATGTTCCAGAAAGAGACACTCAACCTGCGAATGGTTTTTCCACTCTTATTTTCTTCTGTTAGCACACTGCAACCTCCTGTTTGTTCACAAATATTTATGAGTGTGTCCTCCGGGAAAATTGAACATTCAAGGTCTGCTCGGAGCACATTCTTGTCCTGAGGCAAGACTGGAGCTTGGGCTGCTACAACATCAAGAATGCAATGGACTTCAGCCCATCACACCTCACCTGTGAGCTACTCCCTGAGCCTAAAATTTCACAATTTAACAATAATTGTTAAAGTTAYTACCAGAAGGAAGCCCATAATGAAATGTGCTTCCATTGTACCCCAGAGCAGTTCAGCAAAGGAAAGGTTTGGGCATTCTGGCAGCTGCTGATGTGCTGCTCACAAGAAAGGCACGACTGGGGTCAGAATTGCCGTCCATCCCCTCCCTGCACACTCCTGCTCCTCGTGCAAAATGCACGTCTTGCCCTCCTTCTCACACTTTTCCTTCTCCAGTTCTACGAAAACAATTAGAATCTTTGATAATTTCTCACTGTGTCTTGCAGAGAGGAAATGGAAGAACAGGAGGCAGTGGTCAGGGGGGATGGTGCCTGAGCGAGGTACTGGGAATGGGGAGCAGCCAAACCCTGCTCACTGTAACCCCCCTTCTTCCCCATCCCTTCCCAACTGTGAGAGATCAAGATCAGCTTTAGCAAGTGTGGAATATAAAGCAGAGCAGTGTCAGCATCAGCAAAAGATCTACGGCAGCCACCAAAGCACCAAATGCAGAGTCCTACCAGAACACCTCGCCTGCTCCAGTGACTTCCAGATCCAGAGCCCCAAGGGCTTCCAGCTCTCTCCCCTTCTCCCTGAAAGGCCCCACAGCAGCACAGAATGCAAGCTCCAGCCAGTGCTGTTTTACATTCCATCTGTAAATTGATTACTCAAGGCAGAGGAGAATCAGCTTTCTTCAGCAACCAAAGGTGAACTGATGCTCCATTTTCAGGTGTGCAGCCTCCTTCTCCTAGAGCTGCCTGTGGCACAGGAGCCTGCTCCCCTTGGCCCTCCCTTGCCATGAAGAAGATTGTCCATCCCCACACCACAGCCTGCACTGCCTCAACACAGACGGCATCAGATTTCTGATGCAACAGGGAGAAACGCAGCGAAATAAGGACCTGATGAGGAAAAGCTCGTGTTCTCAGCCTTCCCTGCTGGTTCTGCACTCAGACTTTGTGCCTGGCACAGTCTGGTTTTATATGCAGGTCACTCAGTCATTCTTCTCACATGTATATCAGGTGCTGCTGGAAAATGTGGCCATTATCCATCAAGTCCTTAGCTTCAGTCAGCTTCCAGAGGAAGAGTAATAGATGCACTTGTGTTGTCACATCATTGTCCGAAATGTCAGGGTAAAAAGCCCTGAGCATTAACAACTCTCTAAGGAAATCAGTTCTTAAAAAAAAATGTAGAATAGAGAGAAAAAAAGAATGAGAGGGACAGAAGAAAAGTGCAGAGCTTCCCTTGTCATCAGTGATGACTTACACAGGAAAGTGCCCTGAGCTGCTGTATGCCAGCCAAGCACCCACACCATGGTCTGACTTCCAGTGGAGTTTACATTTTGTCAGGATAAAGCAACATGTGCACAYGCTGGTTTTAATTTCCAGGATCTGGGAACAGCCTTCTCTTAGGACATCATACATTAAAAGAGACATATCGGTTTGAAGGGTGAGACTAATCTCATCCCAGGGCACTTGCATTAAGATTCAAGCAGCGTGGARAGGTGATGGTATCAGGCAGTGCAAATCATCACAGACAGTAAAGGGAAAAGGGGAAAAACAGAAAAGAGAAAGATGAAATCAAAGACGACAAGAAGCAGTAGTCAAAGTCAGGAGGAAGAGGAGGTCAGGCACCCAAACTAATCAAGGTGACACGGTGATATTTTCCTGGTGTGGTCAGTCTCTGTGATCTGCTTTTAAAGGATTTGCTGAAGTTAAGCGAGAACTACGCAAAGCTTCAAAGCTTTTAATACACTGGCATGAACAAAGATATTACTTTGCTGAAAAGTGAGGTAGAAAAGGGAAGTGAAATGGGAGGGAAAGCATACCCTGTCCTGAACAGCCCCAAACTGAATTTTTTTACTTCTACTCACCAATTCCTAAAAAAAGACCCTAACCTGGGACTACACACCCGGCAGAAGAGCTGCTGCCATTCCTGAAAGGCTTATGAAACTTACGGTACATATTTTTGCATTTGCAGCTGCAAGTACATAATATCATAACCTCAAATGACAAAGGTAAGGTGTAGTAAATCCAAGAGTGCTTTGCCCGCTCTGTTGCCCCTTTTACACAACCCCTCATTGCAGCACAATCAATACATCCAAGATGCTTACAAAAAAAATAGGAAATTAAGCCAAAGTTATACGAAACTGCAGGACACTGCCTCAGAGACAGCACCATCCCCAGTTCTGCACCAGATACATCCCTTCTTTCTCCAGACTCCAACAGGAGAGGCATGGCCACACTCTCAGCATTACATCCAAACCTCCAGCTCCTTAACTGGGCTYGTGGATTACTAATAAGTAATTGATACACAGGAAATGAATGTGAAGCCACTACTGAGTCTGCTCCTGCATACAAATAGCAACAGCTGAATGCACAGCAGCAGCAAGCGCTGCAGCCCTGCCATTCCTGTGGCATTTCCAGTAGGAACGTGCTTAAAATACCTCAGCACGAAGTGTTTCACTTCGTACAAATGATGCTGCTGTGATTGCCCGATGCCTTTTCAGTGAGAAAACTGCAGAGGGCTGAGGGGGTCAGATAAAACCTGAAGATAAGGTGTTATGCAGACACTCCTCTGGATGAATATCAGGGGAAGAGAGAGACTTTAAGGAGCAACACAATAAGAAATCAAGATAAAGATTTATTTTGCGGCGCACAAAGCCACAAACACAGCTCTCCACGCATTCAGTCTCTCAGAACAATCTTCCTATTTTTTTCCCTGGGAGCCAAGAAAGTCCCCAAATTCATCTCTGTGCACAGCCTAAATTCATACTTAGTGCCAACTTTGTGTCTGCATCAAATTCCTCCACGGTGTAAGATGCGACACCGTAAATAGACTCATTTTCGTTATTTTCTCAAATTGCGTTAACTTTCTCTCCACAGCATCCTCCAGGGCTGGCAACACAGAGACGTGCAGGAAATGCAAATCACTCCCCTTTTGATATGATAACCGTGGCAGTGAATTGCATCCCAGAAATCAGCCCAGGATTACAGCTGAGAACTCGCTGAAAGCACTTGGCTGTGGCGTGGGGCCAGGAGGAGAAACTTCAGCTGGTGGCAGGGTTTGGGAAAGAGGAGAAACGTGCACCACCCAACTACCTGGGGCTGCACAAACCCCACAGAAGCAGCCTCAGGGCCAGTCTAGAATTAAAAGATGCAAACAGGTGCTAAAAACAAGTGTGTATTTATGTATGCAAATTCATGGGGGAGCTGGATTAAATATGAATAAGCGCCCAGGAAAGCAACAGCCAGAGGCTGTAAGATAAAATCTACCTGCCAGACAAATACAGATGGGTATATATATAAATATATAAACAACCACACAAAAAAAAAAAAAAAAAAAAAAAATCACATTTCCTGCGTTGACCTATTTGTGGTTACAGAACATTATGACAATAATTATAATCATGTCTCTTTCATTTAAATAATGTTTTTTCAGTTTCAAAGATTCAGAGGATGCTGGAATGCAAATAAAGATAATGAGAAGGTGAAAATAATTGTTTTCCTAATGCCTTATTTTTTATGTGCAAATGCCTCTGCTAACAGCTACCAGCATTAACCCTGGGCCAGAACCCCACGGAATTCAGCACTGCACAAACACTAAAAGAAAAAGCTGCCTTAACCCCAAGGAATTTTCATCTCTAACAGCAAAGAGGCAGCAGATGGATATAGACAGAAATAATCAAGAGGCAGTAGTTAACAAGGCAGGAGTTAGCCTCAGCAAACCAAATCCCTGATTGCTGCGTGCCTTGTACAGGCACCACAACAAAGAAGAGTTTTGATCATCCATGCCCCGCGACACACGAAGCTCTGCACATCCTTCATCTCCACCRCTGTGCTCCATCTGTTGCCTCCACACTTGCTGGCAATCTGTGTCTCCTTCTCCCTCTACACTTGGAATTTTCACACAAAAGCTCTCTGGGCCAAGGGCTGCCATGCATGACCTCGCTCTCCAGCACATTCCTTTTCCCTCCTTGGGCATCTCCCAAAGATCAAAAGCAACAAACAGGAAATACTGTTTAGACCCCAAATTCATTGAGCCTTCACTCTGCAAGGCCGGTATGTTCCACATCTATTAATTACATTATGTTTGCAAAAGATCCAGTGAAGTGCAGGGTAGGAAGGCACTCGTGCATAAAAACATGCTCAATGAAGTGTTAGCTTTCACTTCCATGCTTCAATGTCCAGTGTGACACGTTTCCCAATGAAATTCAAACCTCAAAAGTGGAAAAGAAGCRGCATGCAAATGGACCTTGCCTGCACATTAAATCACTGTTAGCAAATCTTAATCTCTTTAAGTCTGGTCATTTAAAATCAGGTCTATTTAACTTGCAAAGATAGGGCAGGTTTTATTGATCACCCCTAATGCACTCTTTAAAAAAATGAGAGCAGTGAGATACACAGCTCAGCTGATAAAGGCTCACTAGAAARATACCTGATAATATTTACAGTTATGCTGCTGTAAATGTGATTTCTATATGCACCAGAATGCAGATWACAGTTCATACAGGAAAGGGAAAAGCCCTGCCACAGAGGAGGTGGATTACTCTCTCTATTGACTSAAAGCATAACTGTAAACTTTTACAACACAGGCACAGCAATCCAAGCCCATTTAGCTCTCAGTTATCATTCCCCAATCTTTCTCCAGTGCCATATTTTGTGCCTGGATTTCCTACTCTGAGTCARTGTTACACCTGAGTTTTTGAACCATGAACAACTGCTGACATTTTTCCAGTTGCTATAGAAATAAGTGGGTTATTGGTATTTACATTATGGCATCACCTAGAAGTGCTCATAATTAATCAGAGTTCTTCCTTTGACACCTCTCAGAGAAAGACCAGTGGAGAAGCAAGTTTTTAATAAGAGAGTGCAGCATTTTCCATCCACATGGACAAGCTCAGATAAACACACTGCAAGGTCTAGATGRTTCTACATGATACAGCTTTTTGCTCACCTACTCCAGCTCTTWGCAAAGGATTTCACTTATGAACCACCATGTAGAAAAATGAAAAGTATTTTTCCATGCAAAACTAAACAAGATTTTCAATTTTTTTTCGTTTTCTTGCCATGCTTAAATTAAACCACAACAGGCTTCCAACTGATACCTAAGACACCACTCCCATTGCAACTATCAAACACTCACTTTTGTGGCCTGAAAGAGATCCTAAATGTAGCATTTACAGACACAGGAAAAACCCACAGTTAATATACAGGCACAGGATTTCCAGGGTTTATTCTACTGCAGACTTCTTGTGCAACTCAGACAAGTTCCTTAATCAACATTTACAACAGGCTAACTCCTCCACCTAATGAACAGGTGAACTGCAGAAATGGATCACTGCCTAGGACATGCTCTGGAGCTACGCTGTCAAATAAAGGACCTAAATAGTATAAATCCCCATCAACGACTKGAGGCAATTATCAAATGTTTATTAGCCTCCAAAGTGAAGGCTAATAAACCTGCTTATTTTAGCAGATAAAGTCAAATTACCYTGACTGAAGTTGGTAAGTGTTCGAAGATTAACAGCTCTGGCCTCATATGCTTTTAGTTATTGGTGATGAAATGTCAGCTCAAAAAACTGAAAGATACTTCCTAGTTATTTAGGCAATGTGAAAATTGGGCAGTTATTTTCCAGGAAACATGGCCTGCCTGACAGGTTTTAAATGAAGAAAAGTGATATTATTACAATTATCATTAGAAGAAGATGTCCCTCATCAAAATGTGTCTGGATTTTAACTGACAAGGTCCAGGTTAATGCTGTGAAAATGCCAATGAAAGCAAAGCCTGTGGCTCAAACTAATTGTCAGCRCCGAGCAACCTCCACCTCTAACCCAGAACAGATTTATCACTCTGTGCAGACTGTACTCATGACAAGAAATGTTTGAATTAATCATTAACAACTAGAAATTCCTCCCAGACAGAAAGCAAGCAGAGTGCAGGGCTGCCCACACCCTTGCTCCCRAGTTCCTGAGCCAAGGAGAGGAGCCAAGAAGCACCCCTGAGGAGAAAGACTTCCCTTGTTGTTATTTTGCCACTTCTAAGAACATTCCAAGGGGAAAATTCCCGTGGTCCCGTGTTTTGATGTCACTCCTAGGAGCAGCACAACAATGCAGAGAAGGACTGACAACCTCCTTACTTCAGTCCTAAACTCAAGGACACTTTGGGAGGTGTTACCCMACAGTGCCACTCAAACACTGCCTGTCCCACCCAATTTAACACATAGAATGCAAAGGGGTTTGTACAAAATGTCCTGAATTCTCTTTCTTTCATTTCTATTTCCTCTTCCCCAGCATTCAGACCCACCAGAATGACTGGGCAGAGGGAGAAGAGCTGAGAGCCTCCAGTACCTGACAGAAGCACGAGGAAATGGCACAGCCCTAACCCTCATGGTGCTCTTTCACTCAAAATGTTCTCAGCTTCTCCATCCATGGGRGTGATGGCATCACAACACAGCTTGAGTGCACATCAATCTGGTGGCTCCCCGAGCCCAAGTCTTTATACAACATCAAAGGTAAAACTGTTCCTTCTCACAAGACACAGACTGGACAGCACATCAGCAATGGGAAGAAAGGAAGAGGGGCCTTTTGTCCTGAGGTGGACAAAAAGGCATCTGGCCACTAATGTCAAAGGCACCAAGCTTGTCTGGAGAGATATAAATGGAGCTACTTGACCCCACCTAGCAGACAGGGAAAAAAAAATGTAAAAAAATAATTCTCCCTGTTTTTTTTTCCTGGTCAAGAGTGAAAAACAGATGGTATTTGGTGCTGTRGAGGAATAAGACACCATCTTTGTTAGAGAAGGCCAGTACAGCAGAGTCTCTGCTGGCCCCTTCCCAGAAACTGGGAAGCAAAGACTGAGGGGGTGTGAACCCATCAACAGAAATGCTGCTCACTTCACTGTCCCTGCTCCCCCAGAGGTGAAAGGCTCCTTCCATTCACCTACAGCACCCCTGCCTTTTTTGCTGTTATCTATATATTTACCACAAAAACTCCATGCTGAAAAATTCCCACTAAACGATGCCAACAAGAACTCTCAGTTCGCAGCTAATGCTTGGCTGCACACATTCTCCTGTATTTCCAAACATTTGCAGTATGTTTCAGCTTCCCTTCATTAGACATTCATAATTATTTGCAGCACATCTAAACCTGTTCCATGGGTTTGTGCTTCCAAATACAGTCCCCTGGCTGTGAAAAAAATCAGCATGACAGCACTAGAAAGAAAGTAGAATTTGTGTCAATCATGAGGTAGAGCTCAGGAAGAGGAAAATAGAAGCCACACCATCATGATTTGAGTCAGTGACTTCCACTAGGCAGCAAATTYGGCCCTTTACAAAATCCTAGGTATTTCTTAGAGATCACCCCTCAGTTAAAAGTTAAATCAGTCACCATCCGTGACAATGAACTTCATAATAGAAACGTAGTAAGTGGAGAGTTCTGGTACCTAAACTGAAAACTTTAGTACCAAATGGATTTTCTGGTCTAGAGAGACACTGTTATAGAGAAAACTGTCCCCATAGGGCTTCACAGCTGGTACTGCTGTGGCTTTGCAGGGCTGTTTCCAGCACACCCTTCCATACCCTTGGGATTAAACAAAGTCTTCATCAAGGAAAGTCACACCAAATGCTCATTTTTTAGCTCAGCCCCAAATAGCCACTTACAAATTRGTCAGGGCTTTCCAAAATCCTGCCTCTTTCAAATGTTTTCATATATCCTAAAGGGCTCCCTAAGGAAGGGCACCTTTGGCACTTGGACTGAGCTGTGCTGGCTCTGCAGTGCTCAGCTCAAGGCGTCTTTGAATATGAGAACAGASCAGATCCTGAACTGCACCCCATGCAGGGGCTTCCAAAAATCTCCTCTGTGATCTTTAGAGGCTGTCCAGGGACAGAACTGCTCCTTTAGGCAATTACATCCCCAGGGCTGCCAAGAGCCTTTCAAACCCTCCCCTCTTCAAGTAAGAGGCCATGTAAGTTTTTGAGGATCATTATGAGGCAAATATGTCATTCTGAAGGATGGAAATACAACAAGCTGCAGATCATCTGAACCTGAACCTTACCAAGCCACCACTGAGACACAAAAATGTTGCTCCTTGACTGCACAGGGGACTTTCTGACTTCCCTACCCACACACATAAATCTTTATCAACTTAGATGCACAATTAAGCCAAACATTCATCCAACAAAAGATAAAAAAATTATTCCTTGGGTGGTGTCACAGCTGAAAGCAGAGCTGTAAAGGCTCTAGAGCATCCTGAGTGATCAGTCTCATATCAGACATTCTCCACTAAGCTTTGTCTGGCAATGTTCCCACTATTTGAGGAAGGAAATGCACAGCTGGAATGCACAATTGCCTTAACTCCATGGCAGGAGGATGGCAGTTCATAATTAATTTTCCACATCAGCTGTTGGCTGCCCTCCTCTTCCTCTCTGCTGGGCTGAAAACTGTCGGTGGATACTTATCCAAAGAGCAGGCCTGCCACAGAGCAAAAGGCATGATTATTACTAGCTASTGTTTTACAGTGCATCCTGGCCAAAAATCAGAGGCAAGTGAGCCTGGGCACAGTGAGAGCAGCACCAGTGCAAAGGCAGCTCTGCCAGAACCTGCCTGTCCTCTGARAGATGCCAAACCAAAGGGAATAGAAAAGCAGGATGAAGAGAGGAGACAAAAAAACCGTGTTCTCAGAGAAAGGTTTGGAGCCAGCTAATTCCAAAACATCTGCAGCCCAAAGAAACACAGGACCTTTTCCACCCTGGCTGTGCTCTGCCTAAGACACGGCCCAAGGGCTGCCAAGCAGCAGCTCTGCAGAGGACAAGGAGCTCYAAACTGCTTTGTCTTCTGAGAGGAAGAATGTGTGCTCCACTCAGAGCCAGCATATCCCTCTCCTCAGTCTCCAAATCTCTGCATAACTGGATTGCTCAGTTAGTACAGGGAGGTTGCTGGTCCTCACAGGGGGAAGATCTCCATGAGAAAATAAACCCCAACTTCATCACGCTCTCTGAAGCACCACCACAAAAAAAAAAAAAAAGAGGGCAAGAAGGCAGAGCCACAAGCTGCCAGCCCAAGAGCAAGGCCATTTGTATGACTTCAGGCAGACCCACTGACTTCTCAGTACTTCAAGAGCACTATTGGTAAAGCAAAGGACTATTATATTGCTGCTCTGTGATTGTTATCTTGAAAACATCATGTTAGTTTTGGAGTTTCTTATTTTCTTTCAGAAATTCAACTCGGTTCTGCCGCTGCTATCAGCTTTTTAATTCATTTTACAACAAGATATTTGTTATCAGAAATGGTGCTTTGATATGTGTCAGGTTGATGGATTCAATAAAAGCCCTGTCAGGAGGAGCTGAGTGAGTGGGGCTGCAGAAGTGGTGCCATCAAGGGAATTGATACATYCACAGCCAGGCTGCTGATCTTGCAACAAAAACATGCAAATATAATTGCTGTGTTATTACCTCACCCTGGCAAAACAGGCCAAAGAAACACTAGGAAATATTTGCATAAATGTTACTCAAGCAAACGAGCTAGGCCTGTTCACTGATGAATAAAAACATGTAAAATACTATGCTGCATGCTGCCCTCTTGTCCTGTTTGGTGTGCAAAATTCAAWCCAGGGGAAGAAAAGTTTTAATCAAAACAAAGATTTTAATTTAATTTGGGGAATTCAAGCAGGTGCTCCAAGCAAGCTTTTCCCTCAATAATGTTGGAGGACAATTTTACTGACAAATTTTCAGACACAGCCACCTACACCCCTCAGCAAAGCCACTAAAAAGTTGCACTAGGGTCTTAGTTTGACAGCCAAACCTTCAGGCACATAAAATCAGAGCTCTTTGCTGATTTAATAAATGAAATCACGTAAGAAACAGGAGAAATTTGAAGAAGAAAATAGTAACTTTTTTTGGGAGAAGGAGACCTGCCCACTGCTCTGCTGTAGATCAAGCAAGGCTTCAYCTGGTCAGAGCATCACAAGTGCAGCACCACCTCTGCACTGGCCTGGAGCTCAGAAATTTTAACTGGAACTCATTTACAGAATGTCTGGAAAAGGTAAAAAATGGTATGTTGAGATTCACCTTTTAGAAAAGGGAAATAATATTCCAAGTCTAAACAAACCAAAGGGAGGATTTCCACAGCAATTAATCTGAAAAAGGTGAATTACACTGAGGATTTATGTTCATGTAATGAAGACAATTAATTGCTACAAGAGCCATAAAACACATTAAATGAACAGGTTTTTTTCCAATTCTATTTGCAAGATAAAATTTATTAACTATGTTAAATGGCTACTTAAAAATTTCTCTTACATATTTATTAAATGTGCCTTTTCAGCCACACAGAGCATTTTACTAACTGGATTCTACTAATCTAAAAACAAACAATTTCAGAAAAAAAAATTATTACTCTGCATGTTATCTGCAGATCCATTTAAACAAAATCCTCATACAATAAGATTACCATCAGCACAACTTCATAAATGCTGCTAAAAGGGAATCTGCTTGTCTCACAAGGATGAATGAAGTCAGCTCACAGCATTTGAACAGATGTTTCAGTTTTCAGCAGAGATACAGAGGGAAACATTGATTCCTGATGCCATTTAGTGTTACTGCAATCACTTAATTCAAACCCTCTCTACTTGGGAGAGCAGGACACGCAGAACAAACTGGATTAGGTGGGAGCAGTGACCTCAGAAGGATCCACATCCAAATCCTGTGCTCTCCACTACAGACTCAGCTGCTCAGCCAGGGCTATCTGTGTGCCTCCAGCAGCTTGAGCACTTAGACTGCTCAGAAATCAGGGTAAAAAGCAGAAGTGATCTAGAATTGACTCTCTTTCTCATTCACCATTGACAAAATGGGGATAAACAGCATTTCTGTCTTACAAAGGTGTTRTGAGAGCAGATAAAGTTGATGGCAGTCAAGCACTCTGTTAATCACGAGTCCCTGAGATGAGAAGAATCGATAAAGAAAGGCCTCAGCTACTTAAGTGAGCAACAGTTAGGACAAACCTTTATACTTCAGCAAAACCTTCTCAACCTCAATGTTCTTCTTTAAAAAGTTTCCATAAATGTGAGATTTAAATAAGAACCAAGTTTCAGATCTGATAGYCATGAAGTAAAATGCAAAAGCATAACTGAAGTCCAGTCTAGAGTTTAATGCCTAAATAATATTTCACAAATCAATTGTAGAGACCTTAGACTGAGAGTTAGACTGGGTCAGGAATGACAGGGAGCTCATTTACCATCCCCACATCCAAGGCAGCAGCAGCACCATGGTCACACCAGCAACCAACAACTCTGGAGCAGATCCTCACACAAACTGGGGCTCCCTGGGCAGCAAAACTGCCCAGAAAAACTCACACCCTCATTGCAAGGAAGATTTGCACGTTCCAACTCACAGATCTCAAACCCAAACAAGGAATAAACAAAAACCGCTGTGATTTCTACATTTCAAATTTCTCTCTGCGAAGAGTCAAGAAGCTCTCTTGATTACAAAACAGCTCTCAGGCAACCTTCCCTTTTAAGTGTTATAATCACAAGAGCAGTAGCTCGGAAATAAACACAAGTGAAGAGGATAATAAAGGCAGGAGCAATGTTTAACAAGCTTTTTTTCCAGAAACTGGGCACCACTGGAGCAGACAGATGAGCAGAGCTGTGCTGGGCTGTAATGATGGGAATCTCACCCTGGCAACCATGTTATTGTCTTGAAATTCCTCTATAAATTAACAGCACACGCTGTGGTTGGAACAGACCTTTCCTGACCCTCAACGTTTAAAAGTTAAGCACCCAATTTAAGCTGTTCCARCCAACTTTTCCCTGCAGTTGCCAGAGATGGGCAGAGCTCTGCTGGAGCACAAGAGTTTGAGCCCACGGTTTCCAGAGATAACGTGGCAAGTGTAGATCAAAAGCAGAACTCATGCACAACTCACCTGGGTGCTTCATGGCTTATTTCAGAGGCTTTTAAGAAAGTCTTGACTTCTTTTCCCTGCTCCTTCACTAACACCAAGCACAGGTGTTATATTGCTGCTGTACTTCTCTCAACAAGATTACAGTGCTGGCTCAGTCACACAAAGGAAGTCAATACCCATGTGTTAAATGAAAAAGGATAATATTGTCTGATACCATTCTGCYGAGATCTGGGAACCATTGCTTTAAATTTGCTGGTTTTCTTTTTGAATCAGAAAACTTTGCCTTCAGAGAAATAACTYGACCTAGGTAAAAGAAGCCATAGAATCCAAAACCATATTACCCTAAAATCTCATATGRCACAATCTTCATCAACAATTTGTCCTGACCTTCAGTTTCTTGTTAGAAAATGGTTGCATGTTGCCTTGCCACAGCTCCAGCATAGCCAAGGCAATATTTGTGTGGGTATGAGAACCCCCACACAGGCAAAAATTTAAAAGTGCTGCACAAAAAGGGAGGAATATGAAAGGGAGGAAATTGGCGTGGTATTTCCATCCTTTTTAAACAGTAAGAATATACAAAGCACAAAGGAAAGCATAGGGCTGAATTACAAATGGGCTACTTCATTTCCTTTTTTTTTCCCCATCTCTGACCCTCAGAACTACAGACATTAATGAAACACAACAAGTGGGATTTTCAAAACAAGGATTCTTATCACCAAATATCCATCACCAGCAGCGACACACAACCATCAGCAAGCATTTTGTTCAATAAAGAACTTCACATAAACACACACCCCCTCAAGCCCAAGACAATAAAAACACTTCACTCCTGATGAATGCTTTCCAAATTCAGGGAGAGCAAAGCTTATTTACAGACACAGTAAGAGCATGGCGTGAATACAGCAATAAACTCAAAGGCTGCTAATGTTCTGTTTTCCACATACACACACATTCAGAAAAGAGCAAAAATACAAGAGCAGGKGCAGAAATACATACCTTACCAAACTTGACTGTTGGACACGACKGGTTTCAGAGCAACATTGGTGTGAAGGGAAGTCCCTCAGGCGACCACCAACCACAATTCCTTCTTGAGCCCCCCAGAGGCTCCAGCTCTCCCTTGCCCGTGTCCCTGAGGAAGATGCAGTGTCCTCCAGTATTTCAGAGCCTCAGCTGCAGAAGATGCTGCTCGGGAAAAAAAAGAGAGAAGAAGGTGTGGCATTAAATTCTAGGGTCAGTTGTTTGGCGGATTCAGAGCAGAACACAAGACAACATTGGATAGGAATGAAATGTCAAGGCAGGACAGAGAGTCTGTGACAATCCATCATGTGTGGCACCTTCAGAGGGCAATCATTGAATTCAAGAACTGTGGTGCAAAGCTATTCTTGCTTTACAGTACTTTCAGAGTGTCCCTAGACCAGGAAATGAATGACAGCCTGGCTGCTTTTTATTCCAGTCCAATATCATAATACAAAAGTAAGTAATGCACTTCTCCATAGGGAATATTTTAATTCATTATGGCATTTCTGAAGAATAAGAGGACTTTCATATTAAAAGCAGAGACATCACCTCAGTCATAATACTCTGCACGTTTAAATGGCTCTTACTCAAGAAATTCAAAGCTTAGGAGCTCACAGCAGATGGGGAGTCGTGACTGCCAGCCCAACACKCAGCACTTCCCAAAGTTCTGCCTCCAATGCAATTGTCAGAGACCAGTAAATGTCTTGGGGTTTTCTGGGATTGGGGGGCTCAGCATCACCACGTTTCCCAGCTCAGCACCACTGCTGAATGTGCTCAGAGTTTTCAAGAGGTCAGACCCTGGCACTGAGCAGGGATTTGGGGCCTCACTGCACACAGCAGGTGAGACACAGTGATGGAGGCACCAGCAGCACTGCCAGCAAGCAGAAACCTCAGAGCAGCACCGAAACGTTTAAATGCCCATCTCTAATTCCTGGCATGTAGGAGACATCCAAAGGATCATCCTTCCCCCACCGAGATAACACAGCCTGCAAATCAAAACTGGGCACAGCAACACAAATTGAGTGAGGATTGAGGAAAGAGCAGGATCTGAGCTCCCTAGGACAGATATATCCATGGCTTCCATACTTAAACCACACCAAGAGATGTCTTAACTCAGCAGCCTCTCTTACTTTGTCTASGAATGCAAAAAAAAAAGCAAAGRAAAAAAACCSCAGAGATATTAAYGAGATTTCCCTCAGAGAAGAAAGACTGAGGCAGCTCAAAGTACCACAAAATCCCATTGCATCTTCACAGGAAACCTTGAAGCCATGAACAGGTTACACCTATCTGGAAAATACATTCAGGTTTTGGGCTTGCAAGGAGGAAGATTTCAGTAACCAGTATGCACATATGAAACAGTGCATACTGGAAGTTAGCATCATAGTACCATATATGAATTTATATATCTATAAACACACAGGAATTTACATAATGGGGTTTTTCTCTTTTTTTTTTTGCTGAAGTCCACACAGCAAGCACAGTCACACAGATCACAATAATCAAACATATTCACTTGATTTGGGACTAATTACTTTACTGGATCTGTATGTTACATGTTATCCCTAAAGGCTCCACAACACCTTGTGAGATATGAGATACCCCAGCAGGAGTCAGAGTGGCAGATCTTATACACATCTGCAGACTTTCTGCCTCTCTTGATCTCAGACATGAAGGACAAAAGTGGACCTTCAGAACTCCTGTCCTCTTCCAGGCCAACCATGAAAAATCYGACTGCCAACTGAAAAGGCTGCTGAATGACTTATGGGCACAGGAATGGCTGATGCTGCAGTAGTTTGATCTGCAGGCAGCAGCAAGACCTAATTCTRCTGCTTTTAAGGGATTTTATCTCTGGAGACCACAGCTACAATTACTTTTTCATTTCTACTCGTAAACTGTRACACAGAATAGTCACTAAAGGAAATCAGCGCTACATTTCTGTGCATTAACCACTGCATCAGCTGAGTAGTGGAAATAAAAGTAAATAAAAGTAACAGGATCAGAYCATCAGGGGCTGGGGAGGGTGGGGATGTGAGAGAGCCTGGCCAGCAACACAGTAAGGCAAAAGGATACAAAAAAATCAATGTACAGAAGCCCTCACAAGTTATAATTTCGCTCAGAACTACCAGGGGGAAAAACCAAGAAAAAATAATAAAAAAAAAAGAATATATGACATTTGTGTCACCCAAATGGGCACGATTTTGCAGAGAAACCCCTCCAAAGTCACTGAGTCACTCCTGACTTGATGGCCAATGTCCAGCTGGTTTCCCTCTCACAGTTAAGGAACCTGGAGAACCCATCACTGAACTTCCAAGATGCCTCTTGGATCTCCTTGACTTTGGGCAGTTCTTGCCAAACCCAGAGCCTCAGAGCACCCCATGGCTGCAGAGTGAGAACAGGGTGCCCAGAGAAGCTGTGGCTGCCCCTGGATCCCTGGAAATGCCCGAGGTCAGGCTGGAAGGGGCTCTGAGCAACCTGGTGTGGTGGAAGGCGTCCCTGCCATGGCAGTGGGGTGGAATGAGATGATCCCTTCCAACCCAAACCATTCTTTGATCCCTGATACAAAAATCATCCACTTCAGTCTGCAGCTGCTATAGGAGCTGSCACTGCTCCTACCTGAAACAAAACCAAGTCTGAACTTGCAAAAATGCCCCATGTCCTAGAAATCCTGCAATTCTGTTGTGTTGTTTCTCCATTGCTGTGCTCCCTGGCTCGTYTTTGATCAGAGGGAACACGCCGACAAACTGCAAATTACTTCCATTATCCCACCACTTCAGATTTTTACATTCAGTTAACATAGTTAAGTGGTATCAGATCCGTCTTCCACTCACAAAAGCCRGCATATGGATGTTCTCATTAATCAGAAAAGGCAGACGAGACATTTTTCCAGTAAAAAGAGAGTATTTCCCTTGGAGGAGTCTCAGTCCTTTGCTGATGGAAAGCATGAATTATACAAAATAACTACATACTTTAGATGTAACAAATAAGATCAAATATTAAATCTGAAGACACCATTTCTATCCTGTGATTCTTCCAGACCACAAATCAATGAAGTCTGGTAGARTCTCTCTCTTTCTCTCTCTCARGAAGCCTTGCTCTGTCTCTGCCYTGTTCTCACAYTTGTTTTAGGCATCAACTATTGATCCCTGTCGGGGTGAGGACAGGACCTGGCTGGACCCTCCTCTGTCCCAGCACAATCAACTTTTTATTTGTGTGTAACACAACTTAAGGTGCAGCTTGGGCCTTGTGGCCTGATATGACAACACTGGTGAGCATTTGCAAYTTCAGCAAGGGCAAAAATGAGGTATCTGGAAGCTAAACAACACATCTGGCAAGCAAATATTACAGTATAGTAGATATTCAAATTRGTATTAGTCTCATCAAAAATTAATTACAATCTACCTAACTGCAATTGAATAAATTAGTTGGGCGTAGAAAAGATTAAATATTTAAAGTGGCTGGTGACTGAAAAATAATTGAAAACATAACTCCTTCCTTAAATATTAAGTTGGTTTTTTTTTTTTATTTTCACTGCCAGTGTGGCCATTAAGAAATCACAATTCCAYATGTGTGCACATCCATGTAGATGTGCATGACACATTCACATACATGGAACTTGTTCATGTATATTCTTCTAACTTCCCTAAAACTAAACCTGGGTAAATATTGTAAATATTTTCAGTTAATAAAATTGAAGAGCCAGAAGAAAGACTGTGAATAAGGCGAGGGAAAACACAATTTTCCTGCTAAGTGCTTAGCAAGGTCACCCTGTAAAGGCAGGGAAAGAACCCCCAGCAGGCTCTGAATGCAGCAGGGGATTACAGCAATTCATTAGCAGGTGTATGTTCTAATTAAGGGAACTCTGCTGCTTTCTCCACATCCTCGGGATCAGGGACTGTTCCTGCTCAGCTCCAGCACAGCCTCAGCACAGGCTCTGGTCAGATGAGCTCTGTTATCTCCAAGGATGCTCCTGACTCCTCACAGCTCCCAGGGGAAGCTGTGAGACCAACAGCTCACCCTGTCAGCTCCATCTCTACTAAAGATCTCACATTAATTTGCTCTAAAGGTGACACAGGTGAAGAAYAGAATAAAATGAGACTTTGAATCCCTCCTTGCAGAAGGCTAATGGTAAAAAATCRGCAGCAATGCAACTCTGGCACCTTCCCAACTATAACACTCAGAGCATTGCCCACAGCCRTGTCCCAGACACAATCTATCATTCACCATGGCTCAGTACAAAACATAAATAAAACAGAAGTCATCAGCACTACTCRCACTCAGCTGTTTTGAAGCTTTTTTTCCCCCCCTCTCTTCCTTGCTAACAAAACAAACTGCAAAATAGGAGAGCGGCAATTCGAGTGATAACACCCACYATGAGAAATTTGGTGAGAGCTGGTGGTGTTTTGGCAAATTAACTCAATTAAAGAAAGCAGCCAATAATAAAATGAAGAACATGCTGACTGAGATTTATGCAATAGAACACTGTGGTGCTGCTGAAGATCAGCATTGATTTTTGTCATCCAAGTACAAACTAATGGCACCCAGGAAAAAGGAAATAAGTGGTTAATCATGCTTGTGGTAGGAACTATTCCCATCATAACAGCATCAGTGTTACATTATGAGGCTCAAGAGTGATTAATACCTTGCTGGGTTAGAAAACACTACAACACTGCACAGGTTTTGCTACTGCAAAACACTGCAACACTGCACACAAATAAATACTTTTTGAAAATGAACCCAAGAAATGCCTTGGAAATACTTCCAATCTGAAATAAYATAAACTCCTTTCTTCAGCAGGCATTTGGTTTTAGCCAAAGCTGCTTCTCAAGTTCAAAAGCATTAAGTTGCAGGCTACTGTCTAACTCTCCAATGCTGCATTACACTATTAAGTGTTTTTATTATTATTACTCCTACTATTCCAGTCTGGTTAGACTATAAAATAAGATCTCTTGGGCTCCTTAGACTCAGACTTTTACATCTGCCCTTGTACTGAAGCTCTTCCAGGAGATTATTGTTTCTTCTGCTAGTTCAATTGAAAGCAATGATGAAGTTATCACAATGCTTATGTCCTTGTCAAATAATGCTTYCAAAGGGTTGGAAGCACATTTGTGTGGGGAAAAAAAAAATGCTAACCTCATTTCCTGGATTTGGGAGAGAATAAGAAGCAACCAGCTTGCCCTTAACTGGACAGATCATCAAAAAAATCGAGTAATGAAATGAACCCAGCTCTCCCAACAAGAGCTGACAGGTTCGTACCAGAGGCAGTTGTGATACAGCCTTTGCTGATAGAACAATATCTGAGAGGATTTCCTCCAACTTAAATAGTAATCTAACAAGGAGACAATATTGTCACTTACCTCAGTGTCGCAGCCAAGCCACAGGTCTCACCTTCACATTGAGTGGGGAGTAACTGGGGCCATCAGGTGCCCTTTTATACTAAACTGGGAGCTGTTTCTCCAGCCCAGGTGCACTGCATCAACATTAACTGAACAGCTTAATTRCCA
This sequence comes from Malurus melanocephalus, assembly GCF_030028575.1. Classification (NCBI taxonomy): domain Eukaryota; kingdom Metazoa; phylum Chordata; class Aves; order Passeriformes; family Maluridae; genus Malurus; species Malurus melanocephalus. The sequence continues at coordinate 276,954 of NW_026623631.1, forward strand.
AATGCAGGACAGCTGAGTCCTTAACTCATGGATAAGGACTAATTGATAATGCACAAAGTCAGTGCCTTTGTTTGCCTTGATCCTGTTTATCCCTTTTACACAAWGGACAATGTTTTGCAAAAGTTGGGATTTTTCTTTTCCAGCTTCCCCTCTCCTCCTGTGTCACATATCCACACACCTCTGTCAGGATGTTCCCAGGGAAGGGCTCCACTCCACAACCACAGTGGTGGGATGTGCTGTGAAAACCTCAGCTGACCCCAGGGAAACAAAACCTATCAACATTTGCAACAACAGAATAAATTATGCTCACCAGGGAATAAACACTTCTTAATCCATCCCAACATAAACTTCTMCCCATGCAAAGTAAGTGCACCCAGACTATTCTGGGACATAATTTCTATATTCTGTAATTGAAGTACATTTCAGGTTGAAGAATGCTGTTTATTACTAAAGGTTCCAATACCTTTCCACCTCTTTCCCACAGCTGATGGCACAGAAATGGATCCTATTACAGGATCAGGACATTAGAGCACAAGCTTTTTRCACACATACCATCCTTCTCTATCAAAGGTATTAACTTGGCCACTATTAACTTTCATCTCATTTGAACTCAGTGCATTTCTATTTTGCCACCCAGAACTGATTGACTTCTCTGTATCTTATTCAGATGTGCTTTTGCCTTATATATATGTATTTCTTTATATATATATATACATATATATATATATATACACGTAAGTATATATATTCACATAAAACTTAGTTCTGTTTGTTTTGGTTCAGTGACTCTCTCTTCGAAACACTTAATATAAAACATCCCAACCTTTCTAGCACTGGCTGAACTCTTCTCTCACTGGAATCAGGGAGCTTTAGGTCCGGCCTGCATTAACAGTGGTCAGGAGAAACAACTGCCTTTGCTGTCCTGTTCTGTCACTGCTCAGAGATTGCTGCTTTGTGTTACTGCCATTTCTAACCCATTTCCTGCTGGAAAATTAATAAGGAGATGCTTATACCTCCATCTGCTATTGAATGTCATTGCTAAGAAAGCTTTGTCCTTTGTTTAAGTTACTTATCTTGAAAGTCACTTAAATCTGCAATGTTATTGTTTATCTCTRTGGAACACATTGGGATAAGCTGGTATCCCAAATGTTAGAGAAAAYACAAGTATATTGGATTCTGTAACACCTGAAGGATACACAGCTGCCAGTCAGGTATCAAGCCAGAATCTGAGCAGGGTTTTCCATTATAAATTCAGGTTGTYATTTTCAAACTTGTGATTTTAAAAGCCACACATAACATCAAATCCTGCTGCATTTCCTGAGAATGTGCTTGTCCTTTGGTGCTTTAAGCCAACTTTAGTTGCACTGGGAAAAACAACTGGGTTTAGTCATTTTGCAGACTTTAAAAGGTTTGGATAAATTTGTTGTTTACAAAGTCCCACCCATTGCTGCCTATTTACAGTCTTACAACCCTGGGGAAGGTAGGAGTCAAGAAAACCCATGAATGACACAGAAAGGCCCCTCACTCAGTGCACAGATTTGTCATCTTAGCCTGGAAAGCACATTAAATTCAATGACACTTGACAAACACAAACCTGACTTCCAAAATATCCCTTTTCCTATTTGGATCTTTGTAATTGAAGAAAAGCAAACTAAACTTARGCTGGTAACCAGCACAGAAGCCTGGAAAAGTGCTAGAGCCTTAAAATGCTTTAATTTCAGCCACTGGCACTGAGAGGACAGAGGAGGGGGCACAGGAGAGGGCACGATGTGACCTGGGGGATGGGATGGGATGGGGCAAGCAGGGGATGCAGCAGCCCACGAGGGCCAGGTGAGTCAGCAAATACCCAAAATACTGTAATTCACCCATAAAATAAGGCAGTGTCACAGTGCTTCTGTTGGGAAATGCTGTCTTAAAGAGCTGTAAATCCTGAAGAACAGAGCAGAAACACAGCACCCAGCAGAGCCAGCCTGAAAGCAGCACCTGAACTGCCCTCAGCAGCCTCAGAGCAATCTTCTGATTTGGGCTGAAAACCAAAACAGCTAAAAGGGGACCATGGAACGTAAGGGAGTGTGGTATACCTTTTACAGAACAGGCTGGATTCTTGTCAGACCTGGCTCAAGGCTGCTGACTCTGGGGTTAGATCCCAGCCAGAAATAWGTCATTAAACCCAGGTAAAGCTTGGCAAGAGATGAAARTGCTCATTTAGMCACCACTGGCWAAAAACTCATACAGGGCACCTCAAYCCMATCTAMATCTAGACATGGCTAGAGTACAATAATTAAAYASAGATTAAAACTATTTCTAAYAGGGCAGCATTTGAGRCAGAAATGGGCCTTTCCCCTGACTAAAAATTGTATCTCCCACAGGTGCACACTGACACACAGAGCTGGCAGTGCCTCTGCCATCGGGTGCTTGCATCCCTGCTCTCCACCCACAGCTCATCACACCAGCCAGTAATTGTGCTCAATTAAAATCTCTCTGGAAATATGAACCCACAGATATCATACATGAGAGTTTAGTGCACTTTTCTTCTTTTCAAAGTGCTTCTAAAACTCTGGATAACATTGTTGTCAAAACCATACTGCAGTTTTGCATGTATTTAAGCCAAATTCAGCAAAGGTAATTTTTTTCTTTTTTTAGTCCACTAAAGCTTAAACAATTGGATACTGCAAAAAAAAGCTTATAGCCACCTATATGCACAGCACTGCAAACACTTAAATAAATTCATTGACCTGAATTTATCTTTGGTGTGACTTCAGTGGGCCTTTGCCAGGGATAAATTTGCCCACTGGGTTCTGGGACACGAAAGGACTATGAAATCACAGCTTTAGAAATGTCAATGAGCAGGTTTGGATGTGGGCAAGCTTGTGCATCGAGGAACTCCTCTCATTACAGATCTGCAAACCTTTGGCAGTTTGCAAAATGCTGCTCTTAGAAACATTTGAGGAGCTATAAATAGACTGCTCAGCCCATGAAAAATTATAATCTGTGAAGGCTGCAAGACTAGAAATATCTATAGCTCTGGGTTCTCAGTACTTCAGCTTTCAGGACTTCTCTGACCAAATTTTCAGGCTTCAAGTTTTCATCTGTGTGTGTCCTTGTCCATACCTGAATGTCAGAATGCCTTCTGAATTCTTCCCATTTCTAACAAAATGTAGTCTTTTTAAGAGTCACGAACTGACACYGGTCACACAAACTGAAATGCTCCTGTGACAACCCCAGTTAAAAAAAAAAAATAGAGAAAAGCTCAAGTTCCTACAGTCTGATGTCCCTGAAGCTTCTAATTTTCAGAAGCCATATGGTTTCAGACACCCCCTAACTGCCTGTCACAAAAAAAAAAAAAATCAGAAATTTTGATACAATCTCCTGAATCCTTGAGCCAGCCTGGAGTTACAGCCACACACCCTGGTCCTGGGGATCAGCTGCTGAAAGGGTTGAATTTCACCAGCTCTGACCTGCATTYAGAGCAGAAATAGTTACATGTTCCTACTAACTCATTCCCCCTCATCAAGAAAAAACTTTACTGCTCTGGCTGCTCACTAAGCTGGAAGGCTGACATGGGAGGACAGCACAAAAATATAAAATATCACAGAAAAATATAAAGCAAYAAGTAGAGGAGGAAAAGTGTACAATCAAATTCTCAGCCTGTGTAACTCAGACTGGAGTTTTGTTTTTTTTAAAGTTAATGACTACAGAGTAATTTTTTTCCTTTTCAGATCCATACTGTGCATTGTGGTTTTCCAATCAATCCAAGGAGATGTGACAGCCATTGTACAGTGGCCATTACAATTACACACAGGCAATTATTGCAGTGCCAGAGACTCGTGGGAAATATACTTTCCCCTTCTTATTTCACTGTGAAAGGACAACAAAAAGTAGTTAAAGAATATATTGATGATATTTCAAATAATATACTTGATTACATCTACTGCCAAATATTTTTTCTTCATGTTTTTGTAATGAATCTGACCAWGAAAAACAAATTTATGCCCACAGTTTGTATCATTATAAACTCAACTCATTTGATGTGAAAAACCTACAGTTTAATTGCTTGATTTAGATTTGGCTGGTAAAATGCGTACTGAAACATTACTATTTTAATTATGTTAATTTATAACTGAAAAGCTAAATTTACAAAGGCAATAACATTAATTATTTACTTGCCCATTAAAGCTGAATATTTATTACCAGGATAATTGGCTTCATAAGTCTGCCAAAAAATTAAAAACGAGTTTATGTACTGACTTACACAGGAATGAGTGATACTGCAGTATCTCTCAGCAGGTTGTGCATGTTTAATGGATTGCTCTGATATACAACTACACTTCTTTCATTTACAGTCTGTTATAAACAGTTTTTTCAAAAGATTTTATTTTTTTTCCTTTATAAAGATGCCAGTTTTGACTCAGAGCAAGCTCCTTTACTGCTCTGCAGCCAAAATCCTTTGTGCWGTGTGATGGACTTCCATGGTCTGTAATAGTTAATGAAGATTGCATCTCACCTGGTCATCTAAATGCTCACTGAATRTAGGACTACATTGGGTTAAATCGACCGAAAAGGGAAACAGTAATCCAAAATAATCCAGCTCACAGCCAAAGTAGCAGGGCTAAGAAACACCAGTAGGGAGGAGTCCCCACCTTTGCTGCTATTTCAGCTTCATTTCCACTTGCAAGACAGCAAATATATTCAATGCTTATTTATGCATGCATCCTCACAGTAATACAATTAAGTTACTAATGCTTACAGAACAATTTGTATATTACCTTGATGTAGGATGAAAGGCTAATTCTGATTGCTGTCTAGACACAAATCCTAATTGTATTTGGCAATGTCTTTCACCAAGCAGGTGCCTTCCCTTCCTTAAATTTTTCCTTAAATACATGACTTTCCCAGCAGGTACGGGATCCCTAAAGAGCTGCAGCACCATGGCCAGCAGCAGGACACAGGATGGACTCCTGCCACCTTCATTTATCCTCCAGCCTGGGTGAAAACCCTCTCTGAACGAGGTCTGCAGAGTGCACAAGTTAAACAGAAGAGCCAGCCCGGAGACAGCCCTCATGGAGACAGCAACTAGGATTTCAATCAATATTTATTTATTCAGGCATCCTCAAAACAGGATGATTAGGTCCAGATTACAGTSTAAACTTCCAACCATGCTGTAATTGCATTACCAAGGAAGGACAGGAGCATCCATGAAAGAGAGGCCATAGGTCAGTGGGTTTGGCACCTTAGTTTAATTGAGAAGGAATGAGTTGAATCACAGTTTAAAACCTTGCTGTCCTTACTTTTTTTCCTGCAACTCCTCTTCTGCTGCCTGCAGCCCAGAAACATGGAATGTCTGAACCTCAGTCTTGGGTGGAAAATAACCTGTCTTTAAATATCAACATCTCATACTGCCATCTCACACGGCTGGATTCAGGATGTACAGTTATTTTTATTATTATTGTTATTTTTGATATTATTATTATTAAACTGATAAAGACGAAAGAAAAAACAAACCCCAAAACTTCTAATTGAAAACCTGAGGTTTCATTGYCCATGTGTAGCACCCATCACAACACAGCAGACCTCTGTCTTTTCTCAAATTAYGCAGGACATTGATCCTTTTGCCAGCAGAGCAGACATGCCAGCATCYCAGTGCCAATTTTCTCTGACTACAGAAGCAGCACAGCTCCATGTAACCCAGCACTGCATGGGTACAAGACACCAAAATGGGAAGAGCCAGAAGAATTTGCCAAGACCCACACCCAACCTGTGATGCTGAAGGCACATTTTTTGACAGGGTAATTCAGTGCCCCCAGAATGACAAGGGGTGATATTTCAAGTGAGAATGCTCAATCAGGCTGGAGCTGGAGCTGCTCCATGCACACATCCAGGAATTGCAGGGGCAAGGCTCCTGCAGGCTGGATGTGCCTCAGGTGATAGCTCTTAACCCCTGGGCTCCATGTGCACAATTCCTGCACAGGGGGCAAGATTCTCCCTTAATTCTCAGATTTAAATCAGAACTGGAGCTTTCCCTGATGCCTGTTCTGCTCAGGGCTTCAAAAAGCTCACACACATTAAACAGTCATGGAAGCATCCGTGGCTCCTATCGTGTGTCTGGGAGTTTGGTGCAACACTTCCCTCCCTGACAGCCTGAGCAGATCGGAAATGATCCATATGGTGACACTCACTCACATACAACGATGCCACTTTTAAGGCTCTGCCTCAGAAATATCTGACTTTGCTAAATACATCTGCAGCTTCCTCCTCTCAGCAAAGCACAACCCAGTGAGGTAATGGCTAAGAATCACTAAGCAGGGCAGGGTAAGAAATTTTTCTGCCTTTACAAATGTGTTACTTAGACCAAAGGTCAARGTATCAGAAATACTAATTATTCAAAAAGCTACTATGAGCTCYAGTCCATATAAAACTCATTTATTTATAAAATGCCTCGCTGAAATTTAAGTATTTTTTACGAACTTTGTTAACTCCAATTACTTAGGGGAAAAAAAATATTTTAAACCAAAACCCAAGCATTTTTTCTTTAGAAAGCCAACTGCAGAAGTTTAGTGCTGGTGTTCACTGAACCTGGCCTCTCCCTTGCTATTATCAAGGTATTAATGTTTTGGCACCAAGCAGTGCCAAGGCATCAGACTGTGCATTCCAGATCAGCCCTGGCACGAAGCTGCAAACCTCACAGATCCAGACCTGGTGTGAGGCAGGGGTGGTAAACAAGGATAATGCTGCATGACAGACAATGAGCAGGAGAGAGGATGGCAAACAGAAGATAATTGTCAAGCATGTGGTATTTTTAGCAACAATCAACCAAAATGCCTTAGACATCAATTTCAAGCCACTTAATCCTCTTAATGACATGCTATGGCATTTGTTTGTGATTAGGGTTTCACTTTGTTTTCTATAGAAGATTCCCCTCAGACTCCTGCATTCAATGTGCTTTGTAAATAGTTCTGCCAGTACGCTGAGTATTAGGTTAGAGTTTACTTATCACAGTGYTAAATTATTCCAGCTGGGTCATTATTAATTCTCCTAATTTTACTGTCATTTGCTATCATTACAACAACGCAGCACCCTATGGATACATTTATTACAGAGCATAAATCCAGGGCTCGTCTAAGCTGCTGCAATGCCTACTCTGCAATCTTTATGCAAAAGCCTGAGGAGTGTTTAAAAAGAATTATCTTTAGGAAAACTTTTTAAAGGCCTACCTCCAGCTTCCCATCCTCCACCCACCCATCACACTTGAGCACCATGTTAGGTAACTTTTCAGCATGTGATACTCCACTGCAATACAGGCTATTGCCCAYGGCAAAGCTCTTTCATAGTAAATACTCTGGGGAAAGGGATGCTGGAGGGAGAGCAAAGAGGACGGTACTGCAGTCTATGCAATTTCCATTGAGAGAAAGCATTTATAAAAATAGASATTTAAAAATATCCTAATGTATATTCCTCTCCCCCTTCAGAGAATTTATGCACTGCATATCCTTTTCCTAGCACAAGCATATGCTTGATTGGGTCTCGATTCAGCAATGCAATTCATTCAGGGAAGAGCTTTTAGCACCTGTTAAAACCTGTCAGACAAAAAGTTAAGCAGATGCTTCAGTGTTTTCCTAAATCAGGACTGTAACTGGATTTACCAGTGCATAAATTGCTCCCCGTCATGCAGATTGTGAAATTTTGGTTCTGTTATCAAGGCAACACTCTACTGGTTTTGAGTCTGGTATGAAGCTCTGCTAGAAAGGATCTGATGATCCACTGATCAAAAACTTTGACAGCCACAAGTCTGAGCTTTCWCTCAGATATGAGAACACAGTGCTCACGTGAGCATCACACTCCTGGCTACAGACAAAGTGTTTTTGCTTTCCTCCTCTCTTTGGTATTAGTCAGACAATCAGAAAAAGAAATCAGATTAGTCTGGGCTTAAAGCATGTCAGTTATTACGTGCTGCTCACAGGTATGTGCTCACAGGTAATTTGCTCAGTATCTTCTTGGGTATTTACAAATCTCTGTTTCCCTTGCAGTGTCCTCTGTGATGACAGGTACTATGTTTGCCTTCCTCCAGAATTCTGACAATTGCCCTATTCTCCATAAGCTTCTGAGAAYTGTAAATAATTCAGTGGGTACATTTCATAAGGCCACACTGACCCAAATAYATCACAGTTACCTAAATACTCCTTATCTTGTTCTTGCCTTGGCTCGTAACCCCTTTTACAGGGAACACTGTTACACATCTGACACAGTTATTAACCTTTCTGTGAAGAGCAGTGCAAAATAATGGCATYGTGTATTTCTGTCTTCTCTGTCTAGTCCATTTATTTGCTTCCCCTCSTTCCTGATGGACTTATGCCTTCCTCTTACTTCCAGTGTGTTTGTAAGTAATTTCATAACCCTTCATAGCTGTAAGTGATTTTGCCTCTRTGTCCTTCTGATTTTAGCCCAAGTGGCTGCACAGCTGGTGGTGCTCTTGGTCACACATCTTTGGTTTGTCTGATTTGTACCACTACACATTACTGAAAAGCCTTCTTTTCCGTGCTATTCCCCCCAAAATTATCTGTCTTTGTGCACAAAGCCCCCATGAGCCTCTACTCCACAGCATTTCTTTAGTTAACAAGTTAGCACAAAGCATTTTCAATATGAAAAAATGTGGAACTTCCCCTCTTCCAACATTTGGCACCCCAGCTTATTACTCCAAACAAGCTCAAAAGGTAAAACCCTTCATTAATCCACTACTCTTTGTCCAAATCCAGCCTGCTCAGACCACTGATCAGCACAAGTTATTTTCCTCACCAAAAGCAACACCCTTGCAAAAATGTCCCACAACCAATTCCAGTCAAAATGCTAGCTGCTCTCCACTTACCCCTGTCTTGATGTTTCTCTCTTAAAAATTCTGGTGGCATCATCTTTCCTTCAATACTTTTTGGATTTTGTACACCTTGGTCACGACCCCTCTTAATCTCTTCTATTCTAATGAATATAAACATAATTTTCTTAACCTCGCCTCCTGTTTTATAACCCCTGAGGCCCTTAATCATCTTTGTCAAGACTGTATCCATAATTAGGGTATGCAAAAAGATCAAAAGGAAMGAACAAGGAAAGTGCCTACTTGACACAAAGTGTTATATGATTAACCAACACCTTCCCATCCCAAGCCACGGTCAGAGGGCAAGYGGCTGCTGATTCCTGCACATCAGGTGGTGCAGCCAGGACAGGTTTTGTCACTGCAGGGTGCACCACTCCCCCCTCCGAGGGCATCCTGCAGCATTCACCTTTCCTGCTATTTGTGCTAATTCATTCCAGCAGCATGGATACGGATATTTGTATTCCCCACAGGTAACTGGAAGTGTTGGGTGTCAGAGGAGCTGCCCCATCCTCTGTGCACACACATTACACCCAAAGCCATCCCACTCACCCAGGCAGGTGCTCACAACTGTAGGGGCATGTTCAATGTTGATTTTACCAAGGGAAGAGAGCACTGACCATTTTTCATACAAGAATTGCAGATGAAAATAACACACCAACTGGCTTTCACTGCTCACAGGGACCTTAAGCATTCCTTAACTGCATAGATCCCTGAATACTCCACTGATGAGCAATGTGCAAGTTTCAAAGGGATGCACATAAAACCACAAAAATGCCCAGGGCCTGTAAGTTAAACACCTTACAGGGAATATCACTGTTTACTTATGCATTTTTCTGCATGATGTTTAGAATTTGGAATTTGCCATAGCAGATCAAACAAGTGCTCTGTTTAGACCATGAAGCTGAATSAGACAGTAGCAAAACCAGATGCTTCAGGGGAAGGTTTGAGAAACCTTTGCAAACAGTTACACCACGACTAAATCACCTGGGCTGTTCTCTTCCACATTTGATTCATTTAGAGTTGTCAGGTAACCTGAAAAGGAAGAWCTTCTCTCCCTCTCTCAAGCATCTCCCTTCCAGTCCTTACCATTGATGTTGAATGATCTCACTGCTGTGAAATCAGGTCCAGCCCCTTTGAACTTCAGCTCCTGAGCTTTTGTCCTTGGTGTCACTGTTTGTCACCCAGCCTTGGCACTCCACAGCTCCTCCCATGCCCACAAACCATGAAATCACAACCTCATGACCAGCTGTGCTGCTCTTCCAAGAGGTTCCTCACAAAATTTGCTCACACATTAGTGAATCACTCCCAATCTGTTTTGCATAAGCAAATTTAAGGTGTTTTATTATGGAAAKGCATGCCAAAATCTCTTCCCACAGAGTGTGACACTCTGTGGTGTGACACAGCTACACAGAGCTGACGCTGCAGTACATTTTACAGAACACATGATTGCAACCTGTTTGTAGTGGGGTAACAACCTATGCAAGGATAAAAGGTGAAAATKAATTTATCTGTCCTTGGCACACTTTGTAACTACGGATCTGCTACTCAGCAGTAGTAACAACCTGCAGAAGGAAACGGTGCTAAAACTGCAGCCCACGCCAAACTTACGACCCTATTTCTCTTTGCCATTATTAGCTATCAGATGGTTACTATGAAACATTATCTGCATCTTTCATCATGCCTACATTTATGCTACACGAGCAAATCAGCAGCTGGAAATAGCTTTGCACTCCTCCAAGAAACCTCGCTGCCTTTACAGGATCTTAACTTGGTAGTTCTTTATCAGCACCTTATTTACCGAGGCAATTCCCACGCTGCTGAGCRTCATCCTGACAGAGGGTGGGAGACCTGCACTGCTGTTCTTGACACTSATCCTGGCAAAGAAAATGCAGCTCCAGCTCAGAAGAGCGAGGGCACTCAGATATTTTACTAGGTTAGGGCTGTAGGATGCAGCAAACACTCACAGTGCTGCTATTTAGGGCCGAAATGTCATCCATCAGCTTTGATACATTAACAAAATTATTCCATTACACTTCCTTTGTGGGTTCCTTTGTTTCATTTGCGTTTCAAACAGGTTTTTCAGTCCCCTCAGAAAAAGGAATAACTTGCTCTTCCCCTCCCACCAACTGCCTGCAAATTTTGACTTTAAACCAGCTCTTTGTGGACAAATGAGTAGCTGTCATTTTACAATAGTATGGATGAGATTTTCATATTGGTATGAGCTTAACATAACAATGAAGTTCATATTTCTTCACCAGACACAGGTTTTAGAAGAATTCTGCCCATAATTCTACTCTCCTCCTGAGGTTGTAAAGTACAGGAGCTCATAGCTGCTCCACATCTATGACCTGGGAGCAGTGACAGAGCTCAGCCTAGAGGAGACTATTACTAAACCAGAGCAGGTCCACCACTTTTTGGCCTCTAAACAAAGCAAATAATTCCATGAGCTCTCCTCTAGCTCTTGAACCACAAATAATAGGTGGGGGAAAAGCCGTTCATATAGCTCCTGGCTGATACATGGCAAATACTGAGTAAAATCAACACATGCTCTAATTCTTGCCTTCAGGATGTAACTAGTTAGGGAAAGTCTACACAGGTGTAACTACGCAATTAAATAACCACAAAGATCTATGAATGTTGTTAAAAGTCGAGGTGATATATGCAAATTGCAAAGCAAAGGCCGGTGAAAAAAAAAAAAAAAACAAAAAAAAAAAAAAAAAAAAAAAAAAAAAAAAAAAAAAAAAAAAAAAAAAGAAAAAAAAAAAAGGAAGAGCTTCTTTTAGACTTGGTTGCTGGTTAAAAAATAGAAAAGGAAAAAGAAAAAATATCTTATTGCTTCTTACTGGCGAAGGTGCTGGTTTGACAGCCCTGAAGAGAGATCTATTTATTCAAAGTAATGCTGGCAGCAATGGCACATTTCTTCCAATATGCCCAACCCTGTATCTATTTTCAGTTCCATCAGTAAGCTAAAGGTTAAAGCTATTTATTTAAACCCACACCCACATGCCATTTAAATTGACCCAAATTATTGTCTGAGTTGTAACCTCTCTGTATTAAAGTCCCCTKAGGGGCTGCTTCTTCATTTCAGGCTCAAAAAATTCCTCCCTCGCAGGATAAAAGCAGATAAGGAACACTTCCAAATAGAAATAGAGAAAGAAATGGGGAGGAGTTAAAAGAATGCCTCTTGGTGTTGTGGATACCGCAGGAAACTTCCGTTTCATTAGATTAATTAGAGAGGTCAACTCCAGTCATATTAATGATAAAAGATATCACTGCCCTTCCTGTTTCAAGGATTTCTTTCAAAAAATATGAGAAAAATAAAAGAAAAAAAATATTCTGCTTTCCTTCATGATGCAACTGGATGCCCACCGAAATATCCCAAAATGAAAAAGGAAATGTGGTCCCACGCAATCAGCCCACAGTGGAAATAATCCTCTGCCAAAGGTCCTCCCTGGGCCAGGGGCGAGGAGGAGCGAGGAGAAGCCAGAGCCTCTTGCAGTCAGGCACCAGTTAACAGGAGCAAAGCACCATCCCAGGAGTGAAATTATTCTCTAGGCTGATAAAAGGCAAAGGGAAAGCAGCATCTGGCCTACAATATTTAGCCTTTTCTACACAGTTTAATGCTGTGTGAAGCATGGTAAAAGCAAAGCATCCTCAGCCCCGGGAAGACAGCTGGCGATGAAACGCAGCAGGGACACCATATGATGGAAGGCTCCTAATTACAGAATCTCTGTCTTGCCTGTCAGAGCAACTGCACAGTAGTGCAGGGGAGCTCACAGAGGAGTTGGGAAAAAATCAAGCATAGATAAGACTTGAAATCCATCTCCAGATGCAAACTTTCCCTGCCTTTCAGTACAGCTGGCTCTTGGATCTAGTTCCAGCCAAAAGGATGCAGTTTAGAAAGGGGAAGATATTCCCAAAGCTCAGGGCTTGTCCAGCTTTGGCTTCTGATGGTGAGCCAGCCTTTCAAAGAGATATCCAGCAGAGAATTTCTGCGCTGATGGACCACAGACACCTAATTCCATCAGCATGAGTGATAATCCCTGGATCCCAAGATTCRCAAGCACCAAGAGAAAGCACAAGAGTGAGGGGAAAGTAACAGTCACCCAAGAGATCTGAATTTCATTTGATGTTCTCTAGACACATACATGGAAAAGAAGGACTTTCAACATATAGAGAACATCTYATTATGTACAGATGCTGTTAATTGCTATTCAAGTGCCCAGAGGCAAAGGCACAGTACAGCTCCAACAAGCAGAGAAGCATTGTCAGATACATCAGTATTACAGAACCAGACTCCCAGAATGGTTTGGATTGGGAAGGATSTTGAGATCATCCTGTTCCAACCTTCCWGYYATRGGCAGGGACACTTYCCACTATCCCAGMTTGCTCCAAGCCCCATCTAACCTGGCCTTGGACATTYCCAGGGATCCAGGGGCAGCCACAGCTTCTCTGGGCACCCTGTGCCAGGGCCTCCCCACTCTCTCAGTAAAGATCAAAATCAGAGTGAAATAAACACCACTAACACCAGGCAAGCAAACCCACAGAGAGCCAAGGGAGRTGACTCCATGCTGATGGACAGACTGGGACTGGTACCCACTACATCTGATTTAACACGCTACACTTCAGCCCSAGGGYGACCACACAAACCCTCSGAGTCCCCAAACWGCAGCACTCACTGAGATCATTCCAKKRTGACATGAAGGGCCACAGTCAATGAACTTCTAAACCTGGGCCTTGGTGGGTGAAGATCTCCTCCCTTAGAGCATCATTCAATGGAATTATAAGGGCACCACTGTGTGCTGGGAAGGAACTGAGMAGGGRTAATTTCAGCTGCACTGYCAGMACATTTCTGCAGTGCCATCRGGGGAAAAAAACCCACTGGAAGAGYTGGYTGGACTCATCAGTAAATATAATTAAGCTMCTGCTAAACCATATGACTTCTGCTAAATTTGAAGCACAAACAACAAACCCGGTTTATCGGCTTTATGCTGAGTAAGAAAGGGATAAAGAATTACATTTTTTACAATTCAATGTGAGCAAACYGCAGCCCTGCAGAATCTGCATCATCTGGACTGTGCGCGGGTGGCAGAGCTGGGTGTTTAATTTTTGAGACAACAGCAGATAGATATTTAAAGCCATTGCTCAAAGGGCTKAAATAATCAGTTGTAAATTAATTCATTACCATTTGCTGTATAGCTAATGGAAAACGAGTCAGATCTCATATGCCATACAAGCTTTCCTGAAAACTGACAGGTGAAGCTTTTGGCCAAGAAACAGAAGCTCCCAAYGCTTGAGGCTTAGTTTGCTTCAAATTTAAATGTTTCCCACATGAGTCGAGTTTTCGTGAATTGTGGGTAAATTTGACTAATCTTGGTTAAAGTTTCAAAGTTGACAAGTACGTGTGTGGAAGAGAGACTGACAAAACCTTTCAGTCAGCAGCTTTGATATGTTTCTTAATTATGCTAAAGCAYTACGAGAACCAAACAGCTCAAACTAAAACCAAGAAAAAAATTAGTGCTGCTGTTTCAAAAAAGAACAAACAGTGTTAAGGAAAATCTGTTAAAAAATAGTAACAATGCGGATTAGTAAACACAAAAGTCAGGCAGAACAGCATGCAGACTTTCATTTCAAAGAAGAAAAATGGTCCCAGAAATTGTCAACTAGTAAAACAAGACTGATAAGCATTAACTCTCCACAAAATTAAATTACAGTTAAAAAAAGAARAAAAAAGCAGGAGCAATGAACCCTGGTAGAAAAAATGACTGAATTAACATATCAAAGGAAGGAGATAGGAGAGTAATCCAGAGGGTAATACAAAAGAAAAGTTTAAGGGACACCTTGGGATAAGTTTTCTTTGAAGTACTGCACTTCCTAAAATAATAGGAGGGTTATCYAAACACGCCCATCATGCATCACAATTATTGTACTACACTTTTACTTACAGAAAATTCATTGCATAAATGGAGAGTAAGTGCTCCTGTGGAACAGGCCTAATTAAGAAGTTCTCATTATGTGTGGAATTAGTATCAGGGACACAGAAGCCAAGCCTGGACTTCAGACCCTGGGCACAGAGAATGCTCTAAGGCAGAGCAGCCTGGGGGTGAAATCTTGACAGCCAGTGTGTTTTATTGAGCTAAAAATGATGTCATTGTTCTGTATCTCACCTCTTTTTCCCCATTTCCCATGTCCACAGTCTCTGCTGGTCTGTTCCATCAGATGCAGATCATCAGCAACTCCTACATCACATGGAAATGGMAATGTTTCATTTTCCAACTGTGCTGGAACAAAAAGCCATGCAGGAYATTAAAACTGCATAAACCAACCCAAAATGTGAAGAGAATTCATCAGCCATCCCTTTGCACCACTGCAGCTGATGCTGCAGGGGCATCTCCTTTGTGGGGCCATCCCATTTGTCTGCTACAGAGAACAGCTGGACTTCTTTAGAGATTTACACCACACTTAGAGTTCAAGGAATAATTTGATTTTCGGGAGGAGTAGAGTAGTGGCACCAGCTGGAGAAATGTCCAGTTTCTACACAGCAAGAGATTACTCGTGACTGTAGAAGCCCAAAGGCGTGACCGTGGCAAAACCCTACCAAAGAGGTTCATATTCTGCTTTTTTGAATCACTGGAAAGGCAGGGATTGAAGAATTTACAAGGCAATATGCACATTGTATGCCTGAGGGACTCCATGGGTCTTTGAGAAGAATAATCCCGCTTCCTTTCATCCATGCCTTATCACAATGAGGTACGAGTTTGGAACATGCTTTTACTTTTGGAGATTTCAGATCTAGAAATACTTTCTCCTGTGTAATTGTTTTTCACCCTGATAGAGTTAATTTTGCCTCAAGTTGTTCTCCTTTCCCAGCCCAGTTCCATGACCATGGAGCAGTGGTGCATCCAGAGGGGATTTACTCTCCTGAGCTGTATCCAAATGGGGTAACCCCAAATGAACAGCAGACATGAATTTCTGAATGTCCTTTTCCAACGTGTGTGACAGATGATACAAATATCTCCATGTGATTGATCTACATCCAATAATCAAATACAGAGCAGATAAGATC
Source organism: Malurus melanocephalus (assembly GCF_030028575.1). NCBI lineage: Eukaryota > Metazoa > Chordata > Aves > Passeriformes > Maluridae > Malurus > Malurus melanocephalus. The sequence continues at coordinate 292,883 of NW_026623631.1, forward strand.
TTTAGATGAAAATCATTCAGGAAGTTTAAATGGAAAAGCAAATCAGATAATTAAACCCTTGCCCTTAGTGGTACATTTTTTAAAGTGACAAAATCTATAAAAACCTAAGGCAGAAACATAAAGTACAGCTGAAAGAGAAACATTGAAAACCAAATTAATATTTTAATTCTGTCAACATGGAAAAAAGGTCTCTAAATGAGATGAAGTTTAGAATGAGTACCAAGCACAGTGATTTATTACCTTTTCCCTGTAATTTAAATGACTGTTTCTTTAATATTCACTAAATTCTTCCCTTAGAGTTTCAGCCTTAGCTGATCAAAAAAAAAAAAAAAAAAAAAAAAAAAAAAAGGGTAAAAAAAAAAAAGAAAAAGGGGGTTAAAAAAGAAGCTGGAAGAACAATGAATTAAGAAAAAGCCCATGGTTTTCCAGTAGCCATGTCAAAAATCAATGAATCTGAAGGACCAGAGGTGGGATTAATAAAGCTTTCTTCAACTCTGTAGCTCTGCACTTACTCCCTAAGCAGTAGGAATGGGCTTGTTTTTCAGACAGTCTCTGTGAACAACAAGTTTCAAAGAATAAAACTAAAGATTCTTGTGTACTTGCAATGCAGCACGATGCTTTCAGAGCCAGATCAGCTGGTAAGGGCAATATTTTAGCTACACACACACATTTTAGATGATTTATCCAGCCTTTCCCCATAAGGTGCTTTCCTAAAACATGTCCTCTCAAAAAGCAGTGAAAATAAATAAATAAATAAATACATACATACATATGTAGATAAATAAATCACAAGCATTTGGTTTAACTACTTAAAAGAGTCTACAGCAATCACTAAACGATAGGCTGTCAAAACTGCAGCCTTAATTAAATGAAGATTAATTGTTAAATTTACTTAAATTTAATACAATTAAGGGATGCATCATGTTTATATGGATTGATCAAAAGCAGTTAGCAGCTTGCACAGATCCATATTTAATAATAAGATTTTAATGTTCCGTTGACACTCAGCACACAGCCACTTTTATTAAACACACAGAGAGATTAGCACGGCACTGTCGGGCCTTTCCAACATTCTGTCATTAAACAAATGATAATTCACAGATGCTGTTCCCTGCCATCAAATAGCTACACTTTGATATAATTCAGGGCACAAAACACCCTGAACAGCAGCATTCAATGGCAGGGGGACAGGAGGGAGCCAAAATTTTAAAATAATGTTGGTATCAGCTGAGAGCTCTCTGCTGGGGGGTCATGGATGGATTGAGAAGCTCCAATAAGCTGAGTCTGGAGCCAGCAGTCCTGGTCCCTGTGGAGCAGGGATGACCATCCTATGGTCCCAAAAAGCCACCACATGTCCCCATTCCCCAGCTACACCACCCTCCCCATGGCACGCTGCAAACAAGTACCAAAGACCCTGCCCCAACTAGAAAAGGCTCTGCAAAGGAGACAGACACCAAAAAAAGGATGAATTTGGACGAAAATGCCCAGATGACCCCAGAAGACAGTAGGTCCTATGCAGGAAAGGAAGATAAAAGGAACATGAAAACTGTTCTCGCGTCCGACCTAAAGAAAAATTCCTTTTTCACCYTAAGCCTTGCAAGGAAATGAATTCTGGTTAATCCCTGGCTGCTTTTAGAGCAGCTCCCAGCAGAACCAGGAGCAGATCCTAACACCACACACCACCTTGGCAGGCMATCTCGTCAACAATTCAGTGTAAGGTTAAAGGATAGGCAGAATGGAAATTGTGCATTAATGGGGCAAATGAGCAATGGTCCCGAGGCACCATGGAATATATGGCCAACAAAATGGCAACTCCAGCAGGCACTAAATGCATCCAGAGCCCTAATGGCTACTGACGAGTTTGATTTTCCTAATTAGACCAGATTTTTTATGACACAGGCTGAAAGCCTCCATGCCCAGTAGCCTCTGTAGCCTCTAACATTTGCCTTTTATAGAAGATTATTTATCCTCATCTTTAAAACATACTTATTCCCTTCTTTAAAATAACACACTAAAATAAAAGTATTTCATGGGCTTCCCTTTACAGATTAGAAAGCTTTTTTGAGCATCATGCTTGAGACAAAATTTAGGTTCTTTTTTGGTGAAGAAACTCAGTGCAAAATAATGACCCATTCCCGCACAAAGGAACACCAATTCTGGTGAGTTCAGCAAGGGTTTTATTGAACAGAAGCATTTCATAGATTGACCCTCTTGTTCTGTATAAAARTAATTTCTATTCCATCCACAAATCTCAAGTTTTAGCCTCAGTGTAACAACTGCATCTATCATCCCATTAATTTTATTCTGACAGGCAACATATTTAGAAAACGACTTAATAATTCAGTATTTTCYTAGTCAACATACAGCATCCCTTTCCAGAAATAATCAACACTGTGGGATTAATTCTGCTGCACTGACTCATGTCCAAGTGGATTATAAGAATATGGGAATAAGATGAACAAAAATAATCACTCCTAAAGCAAGAATTTAACTTTATCTATGACTGCCGTTAAAGTTATACTCAAATTAGCTTAAAATGTTGAGAATTCCTTAAGGGCTGGACCTCAGCTCACTTTAATTACATCACCCCACTGAAGGTAACAGAKCCACGTGGATTTCTACCACCTCAGAACTGCAGAAGCAACTTCAGCAAGAATCCACCTGGAATCTGAAGGCAGCACATAAATCTTGTAAGGAAATGAAGCAACTTTCACTCCCAAACCCCAAMAGAGCAGCACTGGAGCCGTTTGCTCCCTTCAAGCTGTGAGGAGAATCAGCCAAGCACATGTTTGTGCTGCTCAGAGAAAGGGAAATSGCAGAGTGTGGGCTCCAAATAACGAAAAGTGAGCTCATAGGTGGCCAAAAAGTGAGTTTTTTGATTATTACTATTTGGGTGTCACATCTTTCAGCTCCTCACYAACCTTTTGCCCCTTCCTAACAATCTTTCCGTGATTTCCCAGTTCAGATGCTCTTCTTTCTTCTGCTCATTTAAATGCTCCCCAAATCACTGCTTTGTTTGGATGTTCACGTAGATTCTTTCCAAGATTACTGTTATGCTGAGCATCAGGATTTGAGAAGAAACACCACAGGCCTTGGGACTGTCTAACTGAACAATAATTCACTGTTTGCATTCAGCTGATGGAGCTGGGTCCCCGTGTGTGTCCAGCAGCTCTGCCCCTCACCAGCCCTCACTGCTGGACTTTGATCTACCAATTCCAGCCCACACTTTGTTTTCAGGATGAGAAACGTTTCAAAGCTCGTGTTACAGTGATTTTCAGTGCTAACAGCTGTTCTTTAATACCGATAAAAATAAACAAGTGGATTTAAGGAACCAGCTCGGTTTGGAGGAGGAGCAGCATCCCACCAACTGGATTTTGCTTTTGGGATATCTTCCAGTTTGTCCCTCCCAAGCAGAGCTCAGTGTTTGCCCAGCAGGCATCCCAACACCTTTATTCCACAGCAGCAGCAAAAGCTGTTGCTATTCCAGGCACACCCCAAGTCAAGACTCMCACCATATGCTGAGAAAATATCTCAGATTACATCCGAGGACAGCTGTTGTGCTACCACCTCGTACGGCATAAGGTGAGAGCAAGAGGAAATTAGAAGKAGGAGGAGAATTAACAAACCCAAACAACTCAGCTCAGACATCAATCACTTGGATTATCTTGCTTGGTCGTGGATAAAGTTTGTTTAGAAAGGTGGATCCAGCTCTCAAAAAGTGCCTCTGTCGCACAGATTTACTTCTACAGGTGTTCAGGAAAAATTATTTCTAATTTAAGTCATTAACAATGATTTTTCAGGACTGCCAGGGRAAAATAAAAAGCACCCTCCCACCTTGTAAGAATAATGCAGCAATCTGGCAATATTACAGCAATGTGTCACTTTCACTGGTTCTAAATAAAAAGAGGGAAATAAAAATTAAGTATYATTAAACACAAATGCTATTTCATTCTAGATATCTGAAGGGCATCCGTTTTGCAGTGCAGTGCATTGAGACATCTCATCATTTAAAAAAATTAATTTAGCTGTGAAGTAATATTCATTTGGTTAGAGAAATCTGATCTCACTTTACTGCTTTTCTAACTTCATTAGAAACCTCTTAGTGAAACATGAACTGCCACAAACCGTCCTGAAAACTGGACGACAAAATCCATCAGGGAWCCATTAGAAAGAAAAAGGGAGACAGTGAAAGTGTCACCAGCAAATTACCCGTGAGTGCTTGAACTGCTGTTTTTGTGTAGTGAGCAGTGCTGGCTTCCTCTGCCATTGTCCCTGGTACAATTCAGGCAAATAAAATTACAATCTGAACACACTGCTAAACTGGTAGGTGAAAACTATTACATGCACAATCCTTGCACAAAGGAAATCTACTCTCCTCKGAGTTATTTGTTTAAAAAAGGATTATTCTATTTATATACAAATATTTACACAGCATCAAACAGCACTATTGTTGATCTCTTCTTGCATGRAATATGTTATATTTTAAAAGCACGACTATTCTACTACTTTCAACAATCTTTAAGAACACCATCTATCACAAAAATATCCCTTGCACTGGAAACATAAAGAATAAAAGACACTTGATTCGGTGTTTATATCCTACTTGGGCAACGAAATGGAGATCTAAAACAGTTCCATAAACCCTGGAAGCTACTTGGCCTAGAAAAATATTGATATTAAAAAGATATTTGTGATTACAAATATTTCCATAAACCTAAATCAAGCAGCCTTGAGCTATTGTTTACCCACAGCCAGCCAGTGTGGATTAAGTGGGATACAGCAGCTCGTTATCCCAGAGCCCACACACACGGGCTGACCCCAGAGTAGCTCAGACTTAAGAGGTGAATCAATAGGGTAGAGCTCTAAGATGTCATCCCCAAAGAATAGAAAAAGGTCTTCCCAGAAGCCAGGATTGCAGTTAATGATATTCTCATGGCACAGGTACTAATTTCTCACGCATCTCATGTCTTCCAAGGAAGAGAGAGCCTTTACATGGCAGGGACAACMACACCCAAGAAATCCCCCCGCAGATCAGGGAAGCACCAGCAACCCCAAATGAGACTTAGTTATATACCACCCATTTTTTTCTAAACTGAAAAATATCACAAAGAAATGCTGGGATATTTAGCCCACCTTGCTTTTCTTTTCCCCAATGACTTTTAAATAAAACAGTACTGGAAACACAGTCAAAACTTTTCCTTTATCATAACTTCTTCTTTTTTTTCCCCAGTCAATCCAATTTCTAACATCCATTTGCAAAATGGATGCAGCTTAAAAACATTGTGAGGAAAAACAATACGTAAAATACTGAGGGTGGGGGAAAAGAAAGGTCTAATTTCAAATAAAACTAACAAAAATTAACTGACCAGGCTTACATTTAGCAATTAAAGGTGTTCAATACCCCTAGCTGAATATACCTGGTCCACACTTCCCATTCCCTACTGACATTAGGGAATACCCCATCACAAGGCAAGATTAAAGYTGGATATCTTTACCACTTTCATTCATTTCACCTGAAAAAAAAGCAGAAAAAAAACTTTAAAAAATATTAAATCCCAACTCAGGGGGTACTTTCACAGAAACAAGAAGCCACCACTTGTATCAGACCATCCCCAGGGGCATTTCCAAGGGGAAGCATCYGTGTGAAATGGATCTGCCCTGGCTCACAGCGCTGCCCTGGGAGAGGCGAGGCGTTCAAACATGAATGAAGAGTTTTCCTCGCACTGTCCAGTGGAACTCCTCAGCACGCCTSGCTGGTGATAGAAAATTGCCTGCTTCAGCACAACACTTGCCAGAAATTATTAACACTCAGATTTCTCACAGAGAAAGATTGGCTCCTCTGCAGGGCCGAGGTGGCGGCTGGGGGAATGAGCAGAGGCTTGAGGCAGTGGGCAAAATTCAGTGTTTGATTTTCCCCTTCAACACAGACACGGCCGTGCTGAAGGAGCTGCTCGCCCCTGCCTCACTTGCCACACACAGGAACAGTTCTGTCAGATGAGATAGGCAGCAATTTTAATCTCGTTGTGTGGGTACAAACTTCCTACATGCAAATTTCAGCTTCTTTAAAAAAGGAGAGAAAAAAAAAACATTTTCCAGGCCCTGCTCCCAGCCACTTCCCACCTCACTGTCTGAAGAGCCTTGTTTGGCCCCGTTCCTGCTGTACCCARAAGCACCTCATCACCATCAGATTTATTCTCACAAACCCCCAGGAGGCAGAGAATCACAGTTGTGTCATTTCTGCAGATGGCTGTGATGTGCCACTTTTCCCAAGCATTTGGTCCAAGCAATGCCAGGCAGGGCTGGACTGGTACCCACCCCACAGGGATACAGCTGCATCCCCTCACCAACCACTCTGCCCTGAACAGGAATAACCCATCCTTTCCCTTAATTCCTCTGGAAGCTTCTCAGCATCTTGAGCATTATCTAAAATGCTGGACAATATTGTCTGCCTCCATCTCATCAAACATTTGGGACTTYAATTGCAGCGAGCTTCTGACAGGGGCAGTTCAGAACAGCTCACACACAGCAGGTACCTCTGTCTGCAGGCTGAGGGCCAGGCTGCTGCTGCCTTTTGCTGAACCAATACGATCCACAAAGTACTCACTGTATTTGAATTGCAGAAATTGYATCCTTTTCTTCAAATTCAAGACTTTTTAGCATGTTTTCACACATACGTGAAAATCACCTCCTAAGAAGATCCAACGTGAGCTCAGAAACCAATCCTAATGTAATTTACAGCTTGTGCAGGTGAAATGGTTTTAAAGTCCCCATTTTTCAAGGTGTAGAAAAAGAAGATGCATTAAAACTCAGAACAGGCAGGTATCTTAAGCCACCCAAAAATCAGGACAGTCACTGCACTGCATGGGCAGGAAGGAGCTTGTGGACTGACCCAATGCACTTCAGCAAGTTTCTTCTGTTAAAACACACACACACAAAAAAGATCATTTTGTTGTTCTGCTGTTCATTGGGATTTTTTTTTTCCAGGAGAAACTGAAGAAATATAAAGCCCCATTCATAATAAATGAAAGCAGATGTTTTACTCTGGTGAACCTACCCATTATCTGGTCACACTGAGCAAAATTTTAGTATTATTTTGAGACATGAATATGCAAAATACGACACGTGCAAAACACCYCTCTGCTGCTGGGCCACAACAGGCTGCTCTGGCCAAAAGCCGGGCCATGAGGAAGGGAAACAAAGCCCAAATGAAGTATTTTCCCTATAGCAAAAGGATGAATTTCAGCTAATTACAGACTTTGGAATGGTGTGAAATTTAAAGCATGCTTCCTCCCTCATAGCTAATATTTGTGTAAGAAGAAAACAGTTACTAGAATACACCTAGAACTGAAAAGCAGCCCATTATATAACTTCTAATGGATTACAAAAGCATTAAACATAATAAATGAAACAAGTGTGGATGCCAGCAGCTGAGACATGCTTTARACAGGACTCCATGTCAGATTTTTTTTTCATTATACTAYTTTTAACCAATTAATCATCCAACCYTCATGAGGTTTTCTTCCCTTTTCACCCCTACAGAGGTCACTGGATAGTGATGCCAATTTGTGAAAGTTCTCATGCACTTCTCTGCTTATTAAAAAGTAAAGAATCACAYTGCAATTTCAAAATCTATACCACACAAGGCAACTTCAATGCCAGAGTCTCAGAGTGACCTCTCTCTGTTGACAGAGGGAAAAACCAGTCTTTGTCCTTTGCTGCATCAGACACCACAGTTTCCTTTCCASGCTTATTCTGTTTGYRGTTTTGCTTTGTTTTGTTTTGTTAAGTACATACACAAAAAGAGGAAATAACACACCAGGTTTGTTATTCCAACACAATTTCCTTCTGACCACACAATTTAATTACATAAAGATGGAAAATCAATTTTGTTTTAAAACAGCATTCAAATATGTCCTGAATGAAAATTCTTCATTTATCAAGAAAGGATGGAAATTATCWCTCAAAGGTGTATGTGAAATGAGGAGAATTAGGAGAGAAAGTACAAATCTTTGCTGTGGGAGATTCAGGAGAGAGGAAAGAAAATGAACAGTCTCTTCCCTCTAATTTTGAATTTAAAAAAAACAAAAGAAAATATAAATGCTCTTAATTTCATATATTCTTTTCAGTATACGGTATTTTTAGATGCTTAAAAAACCCCAAACAACCCAACAAAAAACAGCCCAACAAAAAACAACCCAACATTCTGACAACTTTRGGCTCCCCAAGGAATACATTTCAGTTGCTAAAGAAGATCTTAAGCTCAGATGCTCCCACGTGCAGCGCAGTGAGCTGGCCCAACACACAGCAGTGTGCTCAGCACTTGCTGGAGCTGCCCATAAATCTTCACATGCWCCAAAAAAGAGGATGCAGACAGAGGCTGCTGGCCACCAGCCCTGCAATAATTCACTGCTACAAAATCATTTTCTACTACTCAAACAGAGCCA